>NW_014577117.1:649237-669841 GCF_000485595.1 Priapulus caudatus | reverse complement strand
TCCCTTGTTGTCAAACTATTTGTTTTACATTCCGGAAATTATATTTGTCATGGGGGCGCGGAACACTGCTGAGCGTAGCCGGAAATCGGGCCTGGCCGATCGCGGACAATGTTTGAAGGATAAGTCAGCGTTGTCGGAAAAGTTACGATTATTTTTCGTGTCTGCAAAAACCATTCACCTATCGCAAGTACTGCTCATGCTACTGAATAGAATATTTAGGTATGTCTCGTCGTGTATTACGGAGGAGTGAATATATCCTTAGGGGCACGAAAACCCATGAGGCAAGGATATACAGTGTCGCAACAGTGGAACTGTAACAGAGAGAGGGGTACGGCAAGTACGGGCCTATTTGTGGAATGAGGGTGTTTCATTATTATTTTTAAGTTTTTACTGACTCTGTCCTAAGTGCCTGTGAGCAAGCCACCCTACCCAACATGCGAAACTGGCCCCGGCATGCCAGTGAGGATGAAAAGTTACTGCAGTATCGCTCATGTAGACTGTACTACCGGATTGTTAAAGATTGACTACTGTACTAAACAAAAGTGAGCACTGCCTACTTGACTCAGCAGCTAGGCCGCGTAGGTTCGGCTCGCCCTGTTGATCTCAGGCCTGTTAGCATGGCTTCATCGATTGTCAGCGAGTCAGTTGTACATTTGAGAGTGCTGATTGTGAAAGCACTGCAAAACTACGATCGCTAAGAAATAGAGAGTGAACAACTAGAGTGCTATCTTGCAGTCTATGCCCTCAAGACTTTATGAAACGAAACGAAGTGAGCAAACAGAAGCTCACATGTGTTGTATTATACGCTACATTATATTACATTATACTTACTAGTATACTCTACTGTTTCTATCAAATGTGTATGATCGCGTGACCACGTCGAAGTTAACTGATGAACCCATTAGCGCGCAACTCGATTAATCTATAAATTGCAACATTGCGATATAGACTCTACAAACAGTATAACTTAGATTTATACGTGCCCCTATTTAGACAAGGCTCGCTGAATCATGCAATCAGTACATCATGCAGTTGTAAAGGTCGCTAATGGCTGTTTTCCAAATTGGAGTTGTCGAGGTACAGTTCACGATCGGATCACACTAAGCAGTATCTGCGTGAATGTATTTCAGTGGTTGTTTTATGCTGAACCCAAAGGGGGAAGCTGATGTACCTGTGTTGCATTTCCTTGATGTAACAGCATCTTCAGTGACAATGATGGTATTCACCCCATACATGAATTGCTTATATGTGGGGTTGTCATTTGCCCCATGACAAATTCCGCGTTGTTGGCAAAATACATTTTCTACTACATCACTGTTCACATTAGCAGGGATCACACCTGTTCCCGGGAATCTTTTCACTTTTTCCTCGATAAACTTGGTGAAGCCAGTTATTGACGATTTCAAGTCAAACCTCGTTTCTTGAGACATTAGTTTTTTTCTTGTCTCAGCTGCTGATTTAGACTCAGCTATAGTATTGTCTTCCCAGTCGACAAACCATTTCAGTGATTTCTGCAGTTCCACAATGCGTTTGTCGTCCACTGCTATTATTGGCCTGGTGTCGCTGAAAACGTCGACAAGGATGCTGGTTGCTTCCAGAAGTTCAATACTTGCGTCGAGATCACTACCGTTGTCAGTTTCAGCACGTTGATAAGCCTAGAAAAATTGCAATGTTTACGTTTTAAATTGGTATAGCATCTTCCTTTTAACATTTAATAATAAGTATGTGTAGATAATTTACATGTTATAAACAATGTGAGTGTGGTTAGTTGGAAAACATTGTGCTGTTTGCAATCAATACCTTCATTAAATGAAGCATTTCTTTGCCAACACATCCTCAGCTAATTTATTCCTCATTTTCTGGCAGCTGTTTGGCCAGATATGATCGTCAGTTAGGAGGTGATGGATTCTGGAAACTTCACTGGCATTACAGTCGTGGACTCGTGATCCCAGCGGTACGCCTTCACCCACATGTCCCAACGGATGAAACGCTTGCCAACTGCCAGGAGTCTAGTGCAACCACCACCAAACCCACTTTTTAGTATGTTGTTTCTTATTTTTTTTATAAGGTGCTGAAAACAAAGTGACAGGTTCTAAGCATAACTGGTCAACAGAAACAACCTTGTGAATTCAAAAAGAATTAATAGCACAAACGCAAGCATAGGGTATGTGTTACATTTTTTGTGATTTGTGATAAAAATGTAAAGGAGTTTATTTAATACAACAATGTATTGTTGAAGTCCTTACCTTGAGATCCATTATGAAGATTAATGGTGTGCTGGCCGAGTATGGATTGAAGCCCATGAATGACGCTTTAATAGCAAGTGACGAAAGGTTTTCAAAGTGGGTTTTCAGAAAAGACCTGTTGTGAACAGCTCTATCAAAGCATGCGTAGCTCACCTAAAAGTAGAGCCACATGTAGCTTAATGTAACGAATAAATATGACATCGGTTGTATAGGAAAGGCTGATTAAAATAATGAGATTATTTTTAGAAGTATTTAGTGGCACCACACATTGCAGACAATACGATACTTACATGGAAACCCCATTCATGTAGTGCGCTAACGGCCTTCCAGAAAATTACTTCAATTTCTGGAGCAGTAGCTTCTGATGTGGGAAAGTGAAGGAATGGGAATCGGAAGCCTGTGTCTCCTTGAAAAAGAAACAAAAGCGCATGTGTTGCTACATGCGCTTCTGATTTTCCTGCGAAAGACAATGATGTTACCTATAATTATCAGATGATTGGGCAGATTTAATGTTAAAAAAGTTTTAATCGACTGAAATAGATGTATAGATAGAAAGTTGCCTCCTAGATTATTAGAAGGTGCAACTGTTTGAGAAAGTGTGTTATAACTTTGTTTTGTTACATGGATTCGCCTATCAAATCCGCCTCCACATACATGTCGTAAGTGGCACAGCAAGTTCCACAGCGTGGGCGCATGCAAATTCTCTCGATCTGGGTCATGTGGAAAATATCACACATTTGATATTTTTTTTCGCGTTTAGAAGTTCGAACACCGTGTGCGGTGTGTGTGCAGAAATTTGCTCATGCGCCTCCATGTAGCCAACCAATAGCAGGCGGTCAAGCGAGTCGCATGATTTCAACATGGAACCAACGCACGTACAAACACATACACACGCACGCATGCACGCACGCACGCACGCACGTACGCACGCACGCACGCACAAACACACGCACAGAGAGAGAGAGACAGGGAGGGAGAGCGAGCAAGCGAGCGAGTGAGAGCAACGTTAAAACGTTGACATTTCGACGTTGAATCAAATTGCAAATCCCGACATTTTTCATCGTCATTTTAAGGTTGATTCAATGATATCGCCTGATATTGGTCGGCTACATAGAGGTGGATGTGTGGCGGGCTTTACATTATTATTGCATGGGCAATTGTTAGAATGTATAGCAATAATTTTGAAACACTAATGAATCACTACTGAAATTATAAATATCAGATCATGATCATTGGTCAGATTTAATGTTAACAAAGAGTTATTATAGACTAAAATAGATAGATAGATAAAAAAGCTGCTTCCTAATATGTTATTGCAATTGCGATGTTACAATGTTACTTATGAATATCAGATGATTGGTCAGATTTAATATGAACAAAGTTATAATAAACGAAAGTTGCTTTCTTATATTATTAGACGCTGCAACTATTTGAAAAAGTGTTCACGTCTTATATCGTTTTGTTGTTGCATGGATTCGCCTATTACAGCCGCCTCCACACGTCACAAGTGGCACAGCACTATGCATTATAAGAATGCAGCCTCGTTTTTTTTAGTACATGGGCAATTGTTAGAATAGCATCGACTACACGAGAAGATTTGTCTCGGGTTAAGCATCTATACGCAATAATTATAAGGTCTTAACTTGGGTTAAGCCCAACCCGAGTTAAGACTCGTGTAGACGCTAATCGTGTACTTGGATAACTCAGTCAACCCCGCCTCCCGCTAGGTGCCATTAGCTTAACTCGGGTTAAGACAAAATCCATGTAGACGATGCTTGTTTCTTCACTTTGGTTAAGTGTTAACTCAGGTTAGCTATACTCGGGTAAGGCGACTCTGTGTAGACGAGGTGAGGTTAATGTATATAGCAATAATTAAAAAATAATTCTTGATCATTACTTGAATAATAATTCCTACATTAACTTTTTTACGTTTACCTTTCTTAAGAACTTGCATGGCATCACACTCTCTTCCCATGTCCACGAAGCCTATAATTTTCACTTTGCCCTCTATGTGGAGAATTTGCAAATCCGACTGAATAGACATTTCATCAAAGATAACCCCGCCAGTTAAACCATGGGGAGGGATCTTCTTTTCAGCCGCTGTCTCATGCATCCATCTGAAGATGTCTTCGTTAAAGCCTGGTTTCTGGTTGTAATGTTTGCATGTTTTCTATGTGTTTCTTGGAGTGATAGAGAACACGACTGCTTTAGATTCATGCTGTTTTATTGACTCTTTTAACTGGTTATACAGTACGCCCTAATCCTAATATAGACCGCATGGTGGCAGCACCTGACGGTGTGGTATTTAGAGTTAGGGATGGTTCACTATATTACACTGGTGAGCAGCATTCTTATAATATCGCAAAAGACGTCCACTGGGTAGTGCAACCATTAGTCCTGAGGAAGTCAATCGCTGGTACGTTCTAGGACTGCTGGCCCATAGCGTCAGACAGGCTTTTATTATCCTGTAAGTGAAAATTAATTGAATTGAATAAATGATGTAACATTTCACGACAAAGTAGATACTGACTGGAAATAATACTGGTAATTTTTTTTATGAAATATACGTTATAAATAAACTTACTCTGGGTGCCATCTTCTGCCTCGAGGATCTGCAGCAGTGGTTTTTTCCTGGGCAATAAGCAGATTCCGCAGTAGGTTGTTTTTACTAATGCTCGGAAAATGCTCTTCCAAAATGGAGGCTAGGTCTTCATCATCCTCATTTGTCAGCTTCCATTCTATGTTGTGCTGTTGGTTAGTATCGTCAATGGCAGATACCATTCTTTTCTGTAGGTAGCGATAGTGGAGCTGACATTTTCTGCATGCCTTTGAATTGGTCGTGGTCACACCTGAGCATCCCTGTGCCTTCACTCTCATCGTTGTAACACCTGCCCCGTTAGTATGCTCTGATGTAATAGAGCTTGCTGAGCAGATCACGCTTTGTATATTTTATACTCCAGAACAAAGAATCAAATTGTCCACGTGGTCTCTGCAGATTTCACTGGTGATTTCTTTATATATCTTCACACACAAACTTCCCTTTCGCTTAGTTGACACCCTTAAATTATATGTGCTATGCACAATTCTACCAAACATTTACTTATTCACAGCCAAATTCATGGCGTCTTTCACATATTTTTCATAGAGAACACTTGCTTCGATGTAACCATTCTGATTTTCACAATCATTTTCCCTCAACCTGAAGTTGAAGATAGCAAAGATCAGTGACTTTTAATTAAAACTATACGGCTTGTATTTAACATATGAAAAATTGGAGTTTATGTTATATATATTTACTGTTTAATGCCTTTCAAGTTTTGGTAGAAAAGGTAATTATCGTTGAAGCTCTAATTCATATTCATAACTGGTAAGTAGTTTGCATACGAACCAGAGTGCAACAACAAAGACTAAGATTTAGGGTTAGTTTTAACTTACACAGATTATTACGTGTGACTAGTTAATATATTATATATATATATAATAGGCCTAGGCTATAGTTAGTAAATTATATTGTAATATTAATAATAAGATAAACTGGTAAACGTAACGTGAACAGTATTATAAACCGAAATTGAACGAATACACCATATGTCAGGGGCGTAGCCAGGATTTTCAAAGTTGTAGGCACGACTATCTGAGCGGAGCGGCACCATCGGTTGGCGCGGAGCGTACAAGAAAATTTTTGGTTTTACAAACCCCCCAGATGGCCGGAAACGGCCCTTCTGGAGTGTTCATTCTGGTTCCCTGGCCTCTTGCTAACTTGAGACACCTCATTCAATATCACTTTTAAACCCCAAAAGCAAACGAGTTAAAATAGTACGTAATTCAATACTACATAATGTATTTAAAATTAGCAAGCTACATGTACAGAGTAGTCTTACTTTTCAACTTCTGATACTTGTAGATACAAAGATAGGCCAGAAATGTCTTTGATACAACTATAGCCAGTAATTGTCTTTGATACAACTGTAGCTAGTAAATGTTTAAGTTAGCCTAATAAGAGAAGGCGAGAGCTATCCGACGATTGCCATCTGATGCAAATTTCTTCAGCACAGCATCAACGTCAATTGCAAAGTCTCTGTGGATGTGCATGAGTGCCAAACCGCTGAGTCTCTCTTCATTCATTGTAGAACGCATGTAGTTTTTGATTCTGCGCATTGCGCTGAAAGACCTTTCAGCAGTTGCCGAAGATATTGGCATGGTTAGTAGCACTGTCAGTGCAACGGATATGTTTGGATACAGATCAGTGTTAGCATGACGCAGTGTCTCACAAATGGAATCTGGAATGTCATCCTGTCCCTGCCATTTTGTCTTCCACCTAGAAAGTTCACTTTCCTGCAATGCGGCCATCTCATCGGAAATATCACTAGCAAATGGAACAAAGAGATTGGCCTCTATTTCAGGATTGAGTTTGTGGAGGTTAGATGGCACGAGGTACTGGGCACTAAACCGGTCACTGGGATATACGAGACGAGTTTCTAGTTCACTAAGGAGGTGATCCAGAAAAGGATAAAACAACGACAGCTTCCAGTACTCCTTCGGGTCAGCAGCAGGAACATTACTTCGGTGGGTCTGTCTTCCAGTTAGTCTAGGCATCGTAGGTTGGACATCAAATGTTTCTGCTAGTTTTGTAGCGTCTGTGTATAGTTTATCCCAGGCTTCATCACGTGTACGTAGTTCGGTTAGGGTATCGATAACGACTCTGGATTCTTTTGCCGCAGTGACCAAGTCATTATCTATCCGTTGTAGCATTTTTGATAAGGGAACAACGTACTGTAGAATGCTCTCCGCTGCAACTAACGCAACAATAAATTCGAACTTCAGGATTGAGCAACGGAAGGCACGAGCTTTAGAATCACTATTTAGCTCTAGTTCGGCCAAAGCATCAACAACGACGTCAAATGATGATTTAAAAGTAAACAATGCATCAGGTCGACTGCTCCATCTAGTTTCACAGAGGGTTCTAAGTTTATCCCTTTTCTTCATCTTTTCTTGGGCGGTTTCGCTCTCCATCATGGCAAGTTTAAAGTGATACTGGCGTTTAGCAGAGTAGGAAAATGCAAATGCAATTTCCTGAACAGTGCCCATCATATTTCTAATGAGGGGATCACTACAGGCATGAACTATAGCCAAATTTAGGCAATGAGCCTGACAATGGATATAAGGGGCATCTGGATAAATTTCTCTTATTCTTGCCTGTACTCCTTTATACTTTCCGCTCATATTAGAGGCCCCATCATAGCATTGGGCTCTCATCTTATTGGCATTGATGCCACACTCATCTAGTGTTTGGCAGAACTGGTTTGCTAAGGCTTCACCTGTAGTTGAACACGCATCTTTGAAGCCAAGAAACTCTTCACGTACTGCGATATTGTTTGTTTTCCTTTGTACAAATCTAACACACATTGCAACTTGCTCAAGTGTTGCACAATCGGTAGCCTCATCAGCCATCAAGCCGAAGCAAAAAGAATCATTACAATCTTTTACAATGGTATCCTTTATCTGTTTACCACAAAGCTCAATCAATTCATTTTGTATATGTGGTGACAGATATTTACCATTGTTGGGTGCATTGGCAAAATGCTGTTCAAGGACAGGGTCAGCCTTAGCATGGAAATTGATCAGAGCCATAAAATTGCTTCTGTCTTCAGTTCTACCTCTTAATGGTATGTTCTGTTTACCACAAAGAATGATTACATCGAGTATGCTAGATATGATTTTACGGTTACGTTCTATTTGCTTTGAAAACTGACAACTGACTACGTACATCTTTTTGTTTACCAAGTGATACAGACAGGAAACTCTCTGCTTTGACAGTGTTTGTTAGATGGGCCTTACATTTTAGGTGCCTCTTAATCATAACAGAAATGTTTTTCCAGTCACTCACAGGCTGTGATCCGAAATGACCCGCTTCACCACTGGCACTACCGCCGGTACCGAATAAACGACAGTAACAACAGTAAACACCGTCTTTACTAGCAGAGTACCTTAGCCATGGTTGTTCATTCAACCAGGAGGCGTTAGGCCTAGATGACAGAAGAATAGGTCACCTAATTTAGCCACATTCTTGCTACGTTCATTTCAATAGTTTTTCCTGTCTAGACTTTTAAACTCGTCCAGCAAGCTTATGGATTTGAATTATAGGTGTTTAAAAAAAAGATAACTTGGCCAAAAAAAGCGTAGGCCCGGGCCTACAGTGCTACATACTGGCTACGCCCCTGTATGTTGTACTTGATAATTACCATTGTCCAGTATCAAACGCGTTTGTCCTATCTTGCAACGCCATAATTATTTATTGTTCTTCGTATTCCTGATTTCAAATTCCCCACGTTATTTCGCTGCCTATGGTATCCAAGTAAACAAATCACGGCTGCTTATGACGCGTCCCGCCTGCAGCCAATCGCGCTCCGCGGCGCCCTCGACTACCGGGGCCGATTGGAATCGTGAATCGTATACATTTTTGATGAATCAGCACAAACGGCGGGACTTCTGAGTTTGAAGTCACATTACAAAGCAAAGCGGCACTTCTCGGCCACGGTAGTTACATATTTTTGTTCAGTGGACTATAGAGGGCAGAACGAACCCAAGATGGAGGTGGTAGGTGCCTGACAAGTTTGTGAAATGTGAAAGAATCGAGGAGTGATCGTCGCAAATTGCGCAAACGGAGTTTCCTACCTTCTCTATATATATTATCATCATAGCGTCCACAGCACACTCGCAGCGGCGAGTGCGGGAGCGTTCGGCGTTAGTTTTTACATAGGTTTTTAAATTTTATGAAGGAAAGTTGATATACAGTGTCGCAACAGTGGAACTGTAACAGAGGGGTACGGCAGTAGGGCCTATTTGTGAATGTGTGTTCATATTATTTTCAGTTTTTACTGACTCTGTCCCAAGTGCCTGTGGGCTTGCTAGTATTAGAAATGTCAGGCCCAAGCCTTAAAATACGGGCATCGGGCCTGCCGGCCCCTGTGGATTCAACCCCTGCATTAAGCATGTTGGAAGTATATATAATTGATTATTAAAGGTAAAGTGTGATGGTGTTGGCATTTTACACAACACTATGAATGAATGGTACTTTTTTATGGAATTGTTGCTTTTTTTACTATCATTTTCAAAAGCAACTGCATTACTTTTTGGCACAATCTCTGTGTTTCTGTTGTTGATTTCATCCAGTCCAGAAGCTGAGCACATAAAATATGAAAACATTTGAATTCCTTTCTGATGAAACAAATTAATAACAACTCGGACTAATTCCTTCACTGCTGATTACGTGGCCGAAATATTCAATTATCTCTTTTCGGTACTCACTTGTCGCAGTTCAGCTTCAAGCCTGACTCTTGGACTCTGTTGAGTGCGTTCAAGTCTCCCGTCATGCTCCTCTATAGTGCGACCATAGATCAGAATGTCGTCCATGATTGTTTTGGCACCGTCTATGTCCAATAATGGGCCTCAGGGTTACTGAAACGGAGATAGGCACCACCCTATGCGCCATGTAGGCGCGGGAAGGATTTAACTTTAACATGTCCGATAACAGTTCTGACATTCTCCTCTGGAAGATTTCTGGGTGGATGTAATCCCGAACGGAACAAAACGAAAGCAGAATCTGCCAAATGGTGTTATAAATGTCGTGAGGCAGCAACTCTCTGCCGCCAATGGTAACTGGTGGAATCCACTGGAAGCGTCCAGTTTCGAGAAAACTCGATCCACACAGTTTCGCCGATATATCTCATCCAGATTTGGTAGCATGTAATATTTGTGTTTCACGGCTTGGTTCAGCCTTTTAAGGTCAACGCAAATGTGAACATCAATGTTCTTCTTAATCACAGGAACCATGGACACACACCAGTCTGTCGGTTCCGTTTCCTGGACGATGACACCCTGACGTTCCATTCTCTGTAGCTCTGCCTCCACTTTAGGCATGAGTGGGAACGGTATTCGACGTGCAGTTGTAATACAGTGCGGCTTATTATCATCCTTTAGTGTGATCTTTACTGGCGGTCCTTTAATACACCCATGATCTCCGAATATATCACATCGGAGTGCTCGGACGTCTTCGACCTTTAACACCAGTCCCATCCAATGAGCTACACTTCTGCCCAGTAAGTTGCTGTGTACGCCTTGTACGACGTGGATGTGGAACTGATATTCTACTCACTTTTGTTTTAGCAATAAACATGCCAACACACCACCAGGGATCTGCAGCATCGAACTTACTGGTTGAAGTGTTGGTTTCCATGGCAACACATACACAGACTCAGTGATCACTGATGTGTCAACTCCCGTATCAATCTCGAACGTGACCCTCTTGTTCAGTCCCTTGTTGCTTAATTTCAATTTAATGTTCCATGCGTCAGCTTCATTTTCACAAGTAGTTACAGACCCCAAGAAGAATGAGTCTGCACCACTATCGTCTGCACACGCACCTTCAGTGACCTCGTGTATGTTCCTACATGTATTAGTGCTATGACAACACTTCGCGAAATGGTTCATTCTCCTGCATTTCCCACATGTTTGTCCCTTGGCTGGGCACCTCGTCCCATCACCATGATCACAGCCACATCTACTACACGTCTCAGTCCGTTGACTGTGCTGATACGCCTTGCAAGTACTGCCGTGGTTACCTCCCTTATAATAACCAGTTCCACGACCGCGCTGTGATTGTTGGCTTTCATTTCACCAGCGGTTCATTCAGAGTTTCTAGCCGTGTCTACAGCTTTGTCCAGTGTTAGGTCGGATTGTAACAGTAATTTCTCTGAAAGTTCCTTATCAGTAATTTCCTTTATTATCGAAGTTACAATGTTCTGCAATCTCGTGTAAGTTGCGCACGAATACTTTTATGGATTCACCTTGGCCTTGACATCGTAGGTGAAATCTAGCCCGTTCATGTATGATGTTCTTTTTCGGATTAAAATACTCGTCATATTTCTTCAAGACTTTATCATAGTGTGCAGCGTCATCTTCACTGGCAAATCGGAATGAGTTTAAAATGTGTCCCGTCTCGCTCACCATGGCGTAGATCAGAGAACTTATCTGCACTTCGGCGTCCTCCTTGCCGAGCTTCGTAGCCACTCTGTAGCGCGAAAATTGCTGCTTCCATTCGGGCCACTCAATTTGCGTTAGAAAGTTGAACTTGTCCGGCGGATTAAACTTCGAGACCAATCTGTTATTGCGCCTGTTCTACGATCTGGTGTCTCTCAGATAGCAGATTCTAGATCCCACTTCTGACACCATGTTTCATATTCATTACTAATGAAACATGACGTGAATTACACAACACGTTTATTCATCGACAGGATGACAATGGCTGCCTACATATAGCGGGAACCGGGGACCAATCGTTAATGTTTATCCCAAACAATAGGTAGTAATAGTAATAATATATTTAAGATAGTAATATGAAAGCAAGCTGCCAAGTGGAAGTGACGCTGAAACTTGAACAGCAACTAACCTATACCTGCAAGGTGAATCAGGAACTAGTATAACACGTAAATACTATATTACTATCAAGAATCCATAATAGAAAAAGAGCATGACACTGTTTTACAACCTGCTTTGGCAGTTTTCAACTTTAATTTATTCTATTAATATGTGAATAAATCTATTCAAGCTTTATCTTGTTTTAATCTTTGATTCTCCCTTAGTCATATGAGACCAGCAGTTTACCTGAAAATCGTATGTGTTCTTCACAAATGTTCTTTGAAAACGACACGGTTTCACACACTTTTCACCTGCTGTTGCATGAGATAAGACAAATAACTGATAACTGTCTAAATTAAAACTATTTACCTTCAACATCATTGTTTGTCCTGATGGTCAGGTCGTAAATATTCCAATTAGTTGGTTGCCACAACGGATTTCTTAGCCAGCTTTCACTGATGTATTGCACTAGTTTTTTTTAGTTGAGGCGATGTTGCCCTTGTTTGAAGTTGTTGAAATCCTGGCAGGATGTCAGCTGCTGGAAGAAATGGCAATGCCATTAGACTCCTTATGTAGCGGTAATCCTGTCGAGGGAGGCTATACGTGGTCTTGAGTCCCAGCTCCTGTGTCTGAAATGGAAGGTACATCCCTTGATGTTGGTGTTAGGAAATTCCTCACGGATTCCTTTCCAGGCATCTGTTAAAAAGTATTGAAACAGTGTGAACCACTCAAGCACATTTCATGTAAAACAGTTAACATGTATAAATTTGTTGGATTAAATTTTAAATTAAATTGAAATGTTGTACAAGAACTTAAGAAGAGATTAAGATAACTATATGCATAAGTTTAGAATGTACACAGCAATACCTCGCACTATGCAAGAAATGTTTTCCAAAAAAACATACACAGTCAGACAGGCAGACAGCTCACTAGATGAAGTGCCAGTATCAAATTAAAAGACGGAAAGGATACAAAATATTTACCGCTACATAGTCTTATCTTTCTCCTAGACATGAGAAAAAACACGAGCGGAATCTGCTTAAAATGCTGGCGCCTTTTTGTATGAAGGCGTGGATCGACCATATTTACTGGAAGGGGGCGGCGACGATCTTAAACGTCCCGTCACAAAACCAACGCTTTGCATTCCGGAGTAATGCTAGCTGGTTTGGGGACGCAAAGATGAGGTTCCCCGATGAGGAACGCCTCACTTTTTAAATAGTCTGTGTCTATCTATAAAATACATGTTATCTGATTAAATAAAAATAAAATAACTATGCAGTATGACACAAAGAAAAGTCTATTTTAGCTGAACAGTAGTAGAAATGATGAAATTCCATTATCATTATATCGGTATATTCGGTACCGAACACAGATGATTTTTGGTCAGTATCAGTGTTCATTATTATATTCATCCTTATCTGTGTATTAAATTTTTCTGAATTTGACTTACCTCAAGAGTCAAAATCAACTGTCCATGGTTCTGCTGGTCTAAGGTCTTCTCGGACATTGTTCGCCAGACGCTTTAAATTATCCAGTTTCATCCTGAGCCCTCCAGGTTCATTGTTGCTTAACAGCACGTCCTCCACGATGCGACGGGCAGGGCAGTGCACCATTTTCAGTGATGTAATTTTAACCTAAAAGTAAAGAAACACAAGATACATAGGTTATGACATTTTTACATTTTTACATTAAAGGAAAACTTGAGTCTATAGGTGCTAGGGTTATTTTCAGTTGATTTAGGTTAAAATTACATTACATCAAAAATTCCATGGTTCAATCACCATTATAATTTTTTTTTAAATGTTTTAAAACTAACGACTACAGTTTGATTGCAACGACGATTGCGCCACTCAACGCACACTATCTGAAAAGTTGTGCAAAAGGACTTTTCAGCCAAGGTTGACCGCCCTCCAGCAGAGTGGCTTCGTTTTGATGTAAAAATGCGTGTGACCCCTGCAGTTATTGTTTCTGCTAGAAACACAAAAGCCTGGCGATCAGTATTTGCCACAATGTATGTTTTCAATATGTATGACCTTACCAATGTCAAGGTCACTAGCGATCAGTATTTTGCACAATGTATGTGTTATATTTGTATGACGTCGCCTATGTCAAGGTCGATCAGTATTTTCCACAATGTACATGTATATATCTTCAATATGTATTAAATGGCCAAAGTCAAAGTCACCAGCGATCAGTATTTTGCACAATGTATGTCTTCGTGGAAATGTTCATTACGCTACTCCTTGCCGTCACACAATTTTCGGAAAGAAATGCGACATTTTTGTTCAGTAACAAAATAAATAAGTCCAACTACAAAAGTGACAGGCCAACGAGATAAATCATTTAATTTAGTAACATTTTTTACATGGATGTGCTATCGAACAAACAAAGAAAAGAACACTGCTGCACTCAAATATATACTCCTATGACACTGCACGCACTATGCTTTCACACCTTTCAGTTATTGGGTGACCGCATCTACCCCTCGTCCTGCACCCGCAGCCCCGCCTCTTCCTGCACCCGCATCTCCACCTCTTCCTGCACCCGCATCTCCAACTCTTCCTGCACCCGCATCTCCACCTCTTATTGCGCCTGCAGCCACGCCTCTTCCTGCCCCCCTCGCTCCACCTCCATCGCCCCTTGCTCTCCCTCCACCTACATTTGCCTGTGGCTGCTGCGGAAACGCCAGCTGCAGCTCGTGTTCTGCTACTGCAGGTGGTGCTGGGCATCTGTATCTTGGTGCATCCTCCAGCACCCGCTCTGGACGGATGTGCGAAATGTGGAGCTTCGGTTCCTTTGGTACCTCTGCACCAGGTGCAAATCCAGGTTTGAATCATCCGCAGATTGTCCATCCAACACCGGCCTCTCTGTAGTGTGTGACAACCTCCTGGCAAGCTGCCCGCACTCCCAGGTGCTCCACCAATTCCTTGGCGCCTATCTGCGAAATGAAAAATACATAACTGCATTGGTCATTGATTGAAATGTGCAAGAATTTTTTCACATTTGTGTCGCAATTTTTTCACATTAACAGTAGGAACTAACGTATCGTCCAATTCTTACCTGATAACATTGTTTCTCAACTAGACACACACGCACACACGTGTGTCAGCGCCTACCGATGACAACTTAGATTTATGACATCTGAATGACGACGTTAGATATTCTACCCGTATAATGGCACACTCCAGGTATGAGAATGCCGACTCATATTGATAATATGTTAGTTTAGTACTTCATCAAAGAATCGGGGACATATCTAGTGCGCAGCACGTCATTAGTATATTGCCTTCAAGCTTACAAACCCACATAACTACGCTGACACACACACACACACACGTACACACACACGTAGACACACACACACACACACACACACACACACACACACACACACACACACACACACACACACACACACACACAACAACAAAACACAGGAGATAATTGTGTTCTGTCACTGTGTGTTGATGTATATAAGACAGACAGAGGGTGTCAGAGAGAGAGAGAGAGAGAAGGGGGGAGAGAGAGAGAGAGACAGATTGTCCCGTTGCGCAATCATGCGTGTACGCGAGTGGCGAGATCACTGTGCGATGTCCGGATGCGTAGCGTCGAGGCTAGGCGACCGGTTCCCGACGCGTAGCCACTGCGTATTCCCAGCTTGCACTTCACTAGTTGTGGCCCATTCTGGGATGTAGGGGGACATTGTCATGCCCAGATCCTGCTGCACAAGAGGCAGGAGTGACTGTTCTGAACTTATAGCCAGAACTCCTGCCACCAGGTACTCTGGCTCGAATATACATATCGCAAGTCCAGTCCATGCACAGTCTCGCATCAGAAATAACTCGATGGCCTTTGCGTCGTTTTTACAGTATATGTAAAACAGGCTGCATTCCGCGATGTCTCTGTAAACAGAAAGAAATATGCTTATTCGACTTTTCTATTTCTATTGAAACCCAAATGCACTTGGCCGAACTTAATACAAACATTTTACTTATCACATGTACTACTTAGGCAATATGTCAGTAATGACTATGTCTCACTACATTTCCACTTACATTTCTCACAGCTTTGTAATTCTATTTATACATATATGTACATGCACTGGTACTGCTATAGTTTTCATACTGTTGTCGAATGAGACATTTCATGAGATCATCTTCAACTCCAAACGGAATAAAATAAGTAGATTTCAGAAATCCAACTCACAACCACTGTACACTTCATGGTACATGTCTGTGCAAACAATAAATCACTGTAATTATGTATTTTGTCAGGTCTACATAGACGAAATGAATTTGTTTGAAAATATTTTTACCCAATCTATATTAAAAATGTTATCTCCTGTCACATGTAATGACTAATTTACTAGTAAACTAATTGATGTATCGTCTCACAATTCTGTGCACAACACGCACAATCATTCAGATGCATGCAGTATTTTCTCAAAGATTTCACACAAACCATCACATATCGTCGTTGCAACTTCTTATACCTACGATACGACTTAAAACACTCATGAGTCTCAGCAATACTCACCTACACAGCACCAGTCTGTCATACGGGTGCTCCAACTTCAAAACCTTTCCAAAGGCCCCCTCGCGTGTCACCGTTTTCTTTTTTCCACAGCCACCTTTCTTTATTTTGAGGATTTGGGCGATCACCCTCGTGTTTTCGCCGATGAAAGTGGGCTGAACATCCGTGATAGGCATAGTTCTCACGTTTTCAGCATTTACGATGTCCGTGGCCTCTTGCACACGCCCCTTCACAATTAGTCTAGATAACATGTTAATATTTTATCACTGCGCTCCTGAGCTAACCGTCTTCTGTCGTTACTGAGTGTGATGTGATGTGCTCGACTGTACGGCTGTGTTTAGACCTTCCTGACCTTGCCTGAGCGTCCGAGAAACCATGTAACCGTTTCTTATGACGCTCGCGTGTAGTGAGTGTTACTGTAGTGGCCCTAGGCAAGCCCATCACGCTATGACATGCGTTAAATAGTTAAGGATACTCTGAAGGTTTGAGTCCAAATTGCACGGATTTCTAATTTGCAACTTCCACGCACGCACGCACGCACGCACGCACGCACGCACGCACGTCTACGTTCACACGCATGCATGCACGCATGTGTACGTGCATATGCAGGTACGCACGCACGCACGTCTACATGCAAACACACAGACGAACGCATGCACGCACGCAGGCACGGACGTACGTCTACGTGCACATGCATCCACGCACGCGTACCTGTACACACACGCACGTACGCACCAACGCACTGATGCACACACGTGTACCTGGATACGCACGCACGCACACACACACACGCTCTCGGGTGTTGTCGTGTAGACGCTACATAATCGCATTAGCTTAACTCGAGTTAAATTTCGTCGTGTAGACGAGGCTTATATCGTCTTTATTATTTTTATTCTTCTTAGAAAAAACAAACATCTCACCAAATCCGCTCATAGACTAAGGAATAAATTAAACTACAGACTGTAGCACAGTATACCGCCTGGACATTACGCATTGTCATGTATTGTGTGTATTGTGCATTAGTCTGTGATACAGTGTGGATGATCGTTATGCATGTCAAACTAAATGTATAGACGTTTAATAGAGCAAAATCTACTTCAAAACTAACATTTTACGTTCTACATTCACGAATGTAGAATTAAACTCCAGTCGAAATATTACAATTAATGATAGAGCCACATTTTTAGTCTACCGCTTCATTCGCTGGGCGGCGCCACCATTCAATTGTATTACACTATTTGGGCGTTTCGTCCAGTCTGTGTATCCGTTAGTCTGTGACAAGGCCGTCGTACACACACACCACACGGTCATGGCTAATACTGTATAAGCTGTATATTTCGCGGTCGTTCAATTTCTCTTCCGTTTCGCGTCATTGCCGGATCAGTTCTTCAGTCATTCTCGTGCTTCGACGTGCCTCAAACTCCTCAATGACGTCACAGTGTTCTCATATTCAAGGCACATCCATAATCCACAAACCCAATGATCCATAATAGCCGAACGCCTAGAGTACGAACGTGATGGCTGAAAGGTCCTTGGATCGAATCCCATCTGTTTTTTAATTTTTCCCCTGTTTTCTGTATTTTGCTATCTTTATCCATTTAACTCTTTTTCGCCAATTAACGCAAATATATAACAACATATAATTTTTACAACAATTCAATTATTATTTCTTAAATAGGGTTAGGGTCACGTATTTTCACAGGCACGTGATTTGTATCAACCAATGGGATTTAGGAGGTATGCAGGCCCTAGCTGCGTGTGTATAAGCCGTATATTTCGCCGTCGTTTCGTTTCGCGTGATTGACGGAGCAGTTCTTCAGTGATTCTCATGCAATTAGACCTGCGCGATGGCGTGTGCATATGTTTGGTAGTGAATTAGACCCGCTAAAATTCTAGACTGTTCGCTGGCAGCAATTGATCCGTGCGCCGGCCTTTCGATTTGGCGCACGGATCAATAGCTGCTAGCGTGTGATACTTTCGTAGGACGTTCCCGCGGTCGCGTGCGCCTTGCCGCGGAACTGCGCGCAAGATCCGCGCTCAGCGAGCAGGATCAACACCTCTCAGGCGACGCTTCTCTGGTATCTGGTCTTTCATCTGGATGTATAGTAAACTCTGGTAGTATGACGTGAGTCAGCGCCACTATGGTGCTACACAGCGGCGACTGGAAGCAACACACTGGCCACACTTCGAGAGTGGGTCGCAGTACTGACTAATGTCTAGTCGGTGTTCAGCGAAAATACTAGATTTTCACCGCTCATTATCTCAGCATATGGGCATCGTAGGGACATGCGGTTTGTTTTATATGAACAAGGTAGTACAGCTGATCAATAATACTGAACAAAGAATCGTCAAAATAAAACACGGGGAAAGTTTATTAATTCGACTAATACTGCAACATGGTTTCAGCATTTTACCGTTGTACGCTCTCCTTCTTTATATGCTCTTGATATTATGTCTATATAATATAGAGAAAGTCATTTTACCCAGCAGACTTTATGTTAGCTCTAGTACTATAGCCCGCGTTCATTAACTGCTGCAGGCCTGCGGCAGTTAATAAACGCGGGCTATAGTACTAGAGAGAGCTTTATGTATGTTTTTTTATTAATGGGATACTAGACTAGGATTTTACTGCATACAACTGTAGCCCCTACTTACTGTATAACAAATCGTCTATACCCACACATACTTGTTACCAGATACCTAATTGTATTGTTATAATTAATTATACATCAACGCTACGAAATTTGAATGGTGCCGTTGACACCCGCGACTGTGCTCCACCCTGAAAAAGATGCGCATTTGCCAATATATTTTGCACGTTACAGACCGAGGGCTAATCACAAAGGTGCAATTATTTTTATATCTAGGCTAAATGCTATTTAACAGAACGATGTTCATTTTAGGACAAATTTAGCCATAATATAACTGAAACTATATGTCGTTTATAAGATATTACAATCCTTTTGCTTTTAAATTAATAAATAAGGAACATCCTCGGTCTCTAGCCCTTGGCTGAAAAGTCATTTTGCGCAACTTTTCAGATCGTGCGCTTTGAGTGGCGCCACCGTCGTTGTAATCAAACTGTAGTCGTTAGTTTTAAAACGAAAAAAAATATTTCTAATGGTGATTGCATGAACCATGAAACCTTTTATGTAGCGTAATTATAACATAAATTAGCTGAAAATAACCCTAGAACCTCCTGTCCCGGGGATTATTCTGCCCTATCATGGCGCAAAAATTTTTTTTAGCCATGACTAATGACTTCCAATTGAGCAACCCTGCTTGCAAGTAACATTCACTCTAAGAACCATGCTGGCAGCTTCAACACGCAGCCATACCGAGTCTTGCCCGGAATGGAGGCGTTTTGTTGTCCAAACTAATTGATTGACTCTTGGTACGGTACCTGTTTCACAGAAAGGTTGACTCTTCATCCTGAAACTTGATTTTTTGTCCAGTAGTCAACGCACGCAAATGACTGCGATTTCGTCCAAGCCGTGTTCTGTTACGAGTCTCGACGATAAAGTTTTAAGGCTGGTCATGTTTTGTGATTACTTCCCTGGGACACCACGTTTTGTTGACTTTGTCCAAGATCCTAACTCTTCATCCAACGTGAAGTGGTGGTAGGTTAGTCGTATCTCTACTTTGCTGACGAATCTGCAGCTGTTTCCTTTCACTACTCGGTCCAGGTTCACCATGATATGGTAACAGTGGGATGTTGAAGCTGACGTTGACCTTTAGCTGGCTCTCGAGGAAATAATGCCAAAGTTGATATGGGTCTCTTTTCAGTGCTTCCATTGAGCTCCAATAGAAAACTTGCATTCACCCGACGTAGCCATTGTCGCCAATTTCACGGCAGATTTCCGTGCTTTTCGCCTCTTATGCACTGATTGCCTGATCTTCGAGATACAGTGTTACAATAGCATTGCTGATGTTCTTACTGTCTGCCTTCGGAACGTTCTTCAGGCCGATAAAGTGTGTGTACACCTGTCAAAAACAGATTAAATAACACTCAAGAATGTAGTTTACTGATTAACCCCTATGTGGTACCGTATCAAAAGCCTTTTGATAATTAATGTATACACAATCAATTGGGTTTCCAGCATCAAGTGCCTTTGTCCATTTATCTAGTACTGCTAGTTGTTGGAGCCTTGTAGATCTTCCTGAGATGAAGCCTATTGTTTATCCGTAAATTGTTTTGTGACATAAAGTTAACTATGTGGTCCCTGTGGATTCAATTACTTTGCACGCTATCGAAGTTAAACTCACTGGTCTGTAGTTTCCTGCCTCTTTTTAGCTCATCTGACATAGTCAGATGCAGCTTGTAGAATCGCATGATCGTCCGTCCGTCCGTCCGTCCGTGCGTCCGTGCGTCCGTCCGTCCGTCCGTCCGTCCGTCCGTCCGTCCGTC
>NW_014577117.1:620283-648939 GCF_000485595.1 Priapulus caudatus | reverse complement strand
TCTGAGGACATGGTCTGACGGAGCGATTGAAAAACTTTTTTGATTTAGCGGTGACCTATCATTTTTATGGCTTTTTTGAAAGGACCATGAAATCTGCTTTCCACTGACGTGCGAAGAGTAAGTGCCTGATAACCTTTTGACCCTCAAGAGGAGGGTTAAACATGGATTTGTTGACTGTTAACAATGGATAACATTAACAACTGTAAATTAACAGTAACTTATTAACAGCAAATTAACAGCCTATTATCCCTTTGTTTTTCTTTTATTGGCCAATAGTAGAATTTAAGATCTGCTCCTGCTTCTATAAATTATATTTTTATCAATAGGTGCTGAGGCTACACTACTGAATGTATGTATTTACTTGCCATAAATCCTCGCTTTCAATGCATTCCATTCTACCAGCGCTTCAGACACAACATCCTCAACATCTGGACTAGCTGCATCTCTTTGTAGTGGCGTAGTAATTTTGTTACATCTTCATCAGCAAAATCCAAAAGGAAAAACAGACTTTGTAGAAATTAATATTAATTATGGCAAATAAGAACTCAAAAGTTTACTGAAAGAATAATAAATATTGCATGGCAATATTTTGTCAGAAAAGTATAAGGTAGTAGAAATGATAAAATAATTTCTTACCTCCAAGCATGAGATGGCCAGTTCCTCAGATTGACGAAACCTGTCCAATTGAAGTGTTCATTCACCACACTTGAACTAAAGCGTGTGGCCAGTGCTGCAACCAGCTGATCAACGATGGGGCAAAATCGTTCTATGGTAGTGTCGTCTGTAACTTGAAGGTCAATCCTTTGGAAATCACCGTTTTGCAACAGTTCTATTAACTTTCGACCAGCTCTGTAATTATAAATAAAAAAGTAACGTGTGTTTATAGAAAAAAGTTGAATGAATTACATGGTGAATTAAAAAAAAAATCACATTAAACTTACTTCTTTTTTAGTTGTTTAAGGCTAGCGATCGTCATCTCCAGCAACTCGTTGGCATCAGAAATGTTAAAGTCAGTCATCTGAAACTGGTATGATGCCTTCTTGAGATGGGTCAGGATATCAGTCACCATTGCAGCATTTTGATGAACGTGGGGCTATTAAACAGGTGAAGGAACCCTTTGGCCTTAGCTGACTGATTCGCTGAATGGGTCTTCACTTGAAGCTGCAATAGCAAAAAATAAATGACAGATTATTGTGATTTATAACTTTGTAGTATTTTTTGTACTCCGGCAAAGCAGAATTTTTAGTCATCAAGCCGTGCATATATTTCATTTGTACATGTAAAATTATAAAGATAAATATTTTCAAGTTTAATAAAGATGAATATTTTTACAATGCATACCTCACCCAAGAGCTGTAGTAGAGCAGGGTAAATCTTCCACATGGTTTGTATTGCATGATGGGTAGGGGGAATCCATCGTGTACCGGACACACGAGTTGGGATCCAGTGACATGCAGGGCTTCAGCAGCAACCTTCATGACGCTATCAGGTTGGCATCCTGGGTGTGTGGAAACATTGCACGGTACGTTCGCATAGGCAGAAGGTTGGCCTGGCCTCTGGTGTCGACTTTCAGCATGAGGTTGGCAGGCTTGTGGCGTATCTGGACGTTGTTCTTAACGAAGGCTTGGTGACGCTGGTCACGTAGGTTGTTGACAGCGTGGAAAGTGAACACCTCTGTTGGGTCATCATCCTGCTGGCGGCTAGGAAAACTCAATGGTTCCTGATGGATGGCTTCAACATTTGGCAATTGTTGTTGGCGATGCTTGGACTTGCTTCAATGGTGTCTATCACGTTTCTTGGATTCGAATTGCTGGGCTTTCGTTACTCGACAGAATATCTTCCAGTGACCTTTGTTGCCACATCCGTCGCAGGTGGCTTCATATGCGGGGCATTTGCGAGGCGGGTGGTTGCAACACTGTTACCACACTGGCGGGGTTGTGACTTGGATCTATGACGGCCGAAGTTGCGACTATTGTCAATGGCATCGACGTTCGTAGACGAGTGTGACTCAGCCATCTGCTTGAGCTCCTTGACACTTGATAATGTAGCTTCGCACGTTCGTCCTAGTGTGAGAGCATCGTCAAGGCCATAGTTTTTTTCATTCTTCAACAGTTTCTTTTGGAATTCAGGGATCGGCGTACTCGGGATGATAAGTTCGTTTAGTTCTTCATTGCTAAAATCACCCTTCAGGGCGACTGCTTTGGCTCGGGTGATGAAATCATCAAGACTCGTCATGATTTTGGCGAAAATGTCTAAGTTTCAGATGACAGATTCGATAAGTTATCGGTTGGCTCGATTTGTTGTTCGAATTTTGTCCAGAGGTAGCCGGGATCCTTTTGTTGGTCAGCCGTCAGCGTCCATGTGTTATATCTCCGAAGACCTTCACCGACAGCCAGGAGAATGTGTGTGATGGCCATCGCCCCCTCTATTTTCTTGATTTTGAAATAGAGTTCACACCTGTGACAAAAGATTTTGAACGTGGCTGACAAGTCAGAACCAGCCCAGTCCATTTTAGGCAGTTTGACATCCCCCATGTTGCAGGTAGTAGGCAGGCAGGTAGGTAGATAGCTTGTATACAGCAGCAACAGGCGAGCCGGTATGGCATGTACAATCTATGTATACAAGTGCAGTACAGCAGCGTGGTCAGGACGGGCGGTCGTTTTGGCATCAAATACGTACGAATTTGGCATCAAATTCGGCAGGATTTGGCATCTACCTATTCTTGGGGCGTTGTTTTTCGCATAGCTGCCACCATGGCATGCCATTATGGTATTTGACAAGTCTTGGTTGTAGTTAATGTGTTTTATTTAGCATGATCGAAGTTACAAAGTTGGCATGGGCGCTGCCATGTTGGATTTCAATAATATTCGCGTATGGCGCTTATAATAGATGGCGCGTTGGTGCAGTGCATGAAATAACATGAATACTGTTACACTGCCGAGGGTAGAAGTACCAAACCCACTGCAGTGTTAGAGCTTTAAAATAAAAACCACTTGCCAAACTGGGCGAGTGAGTCAATAAGTCGCCCAAATGGAGTCTGCACTCGCCCAAATTTTAAAACAAAAATTAATGTCCAACAATGGTGAAAAAAACACAAAATCACCATTGATTTAAACTACACATCTAACTCGTTAATCACATTGTAAGTAGGGCAGTGAGAGACCGGACCCAAACAATATAAACGGCAATTATTTACATTAGTTTACCGAAAATGTAAAGAAACGATGGAGCCACTAGCTGTCGATGCAGAACAATGGCAAAAATGGTGCCGCGTAGACGTGCGAGAAACCGTGTGCGGGAACTCTGAATTCTCTGCGATCTTACACGTTACATTTTACAATTTTACTTAAAGGTACTCTATTAGAACTAGAAAATTAGAATTTTACAGGTCCTAGCTATAAACTCAGCTACCAAGTCTAGACCTACAAGTAAAAAATTTAACTTCGCTTACATTCGGCTATGTCTGGCCATATCGGGAAACAGAACTAAACTTCCGTACCTTCACAACATATTTCTCAAAAACACAAGGCATATCTCCTCTGAAAGTTCGTTGTCCTCGTTATCGTCATCATCACCACTGTTTTTCCACATTCTTTCTTGTTCCTCTGACGCTTTCTCCTGACCACCTCCAGCATCTGATGTAGCTGCTGTTTCAACATGTGTAACATCATTGTCAGTAGCCAAAAGAAGTCTCTTTGCTGCCGAGACACCCATCATTGTCCATCAATCCTGGCCTTCTGGGTCTAAGCGATGCTTTCAGCCATCTATTCATTGAAGCCTCAGGTTCAAAGTATTTGACATCCTCGGTACATAAGTTTATTGTCATCAGGTTGTTGAGAGTCTGTGTACCAAGCCTGTTCCTGCCGGTGGTTTTGATGAACTTCATTTTACTGAAATCTCTCTCATTCTCCGAGGATGTAGCAGAAAGTGTTCTGATGAGGTATGCTATTGCATGGATATTAGATGCCTTCCAACTGTCCATTTTTCATTAAAACTACGTTAAACTTACATTAAAACTACGTATCAGAAAGTGGATGTAATCTTATGTAAAACTTAAACTAAACTTTCAGCAAACAGATCAAACAAATAAATTAAAGGGCAAATTTGGTGCCAAAATAGAATTTGGTCAAAGTCATTGTCATTCATTCATTTAAAGCATACATCTTTTCAAGATTACTCTCATTTTTGGGAAAAAAACTGTAAGCTTTAGATAACAATAACTTTGAAATAAGGGAAATTCTTACCTCACAACATGCCAAAAATCTGCCTACGACGGTCTTCTGATCTGATAAACTCCTCGGCAATTCTCTGTGGGCTCAATGCTGCTAGACGATTACGATGTACGTGGCAAATTATGAGGTCACGGTTAAGGCGTTGCTGTGTCATCGTGCTACGTAACCAGGTTTTCAGTTGCCTTAGTGCGCTGAATGACCGCTCAGCTGTGCACGAACTTGCCGTGGAGACAAGGAGAAGACGGACCCACCGTTCCACTTGGGGAAACATTCGACGTACGGTAATTCTCAACTGATGACCCCCTGAACTGCTGTAGGAAGAAACTGAGTTCGTGCTCCAGAGAATCGTTCAGTTCAGGATACTTCCTAATTACCTCTGGCTTGAATGACCCAGTCAATAGTACTGAACGTAAGTCTCTGTGTCGGTGGATGTAAAGTAATCTGTCACGTTTGATGCTACACTGTCCACAACTCTGAAGAAATCAACCCGGTACATTTCCTCTGCAGAGTCGGTAGTGTACTCTGGGACAGCCCCATCGTCTTGTCTCTGGGATTTTGCGCTTTCTTGGAAGGGTTACGGGTTCTAGGTTGCACTGCTGGAGCTTCTGCTCTGCTGCCTCAAACATTTCCTTGAATTTATTATCACAGCAAAGTGATTGTACATTTTGGATGGTCGAGATGCAGTATTTGACCCTAGTTCCCTAGCTGCTTCCTGAAGGGCATCCAATACATCTGAGAAATTTTCAAAGACAGATTTAACTGCTGGAAAACGGGTCAACCAACGTGTAGGGTATATTGGCTTCAGTCCGGTAGGTGAAGGACTGTCGGCATCTGCGTGGAGATTCAAGTACAGATGCTTAAACTTCCCTGAGCTCTTGTAGAGGTTGCCCAGTTCTTGAATGTTATCAAGAGCATTTTTCATGAAGCTGAGCATTCTGTATGGGCTTGCTGGTAATCAGGTTGGTGACTTGAGAGCTCCGCAGTGAACGTACATGACCAACGGTTGGACCTTCTTCATCTCCGCCTGGCAGCCTTTGTAGTTTCTTGACATGTTACTAGCACCATCGTATGTCTGCGCTCGAAGGTGTTGACTAGGCAGTTGCAGCCGGAGGCAATGCATCTTGGAGCATCTTACTCAGACACATGCCTGTTGTAGATGAGACTTGGTATATGGCTAGTAGGTCTTCGTGAACACTGAATGTATCATCTACATATCGCACGCACACAGCCTCTTGTTCATTGCCTTGAATATCCATCCTTGAGTTCCATCAGTAATAAGTCCAAACTGTGTTGACATTTGATTACCATCACTGCAGATATCCCTTACTACAGTATGGCCCATTATCTGCAATATTTTGTTTTGAGCTGCGACGGATGTAAACGAAACCTTTCTGGACATCCATGTCTTTAGATTTTCATCATCTTCAGCTCGTAACTGCAGAAGTCATCAAGGGCATCCTGTCCACGAATTGTAAGGCCCTGCTCTGATAGGTATTTCAGTGAGGTAATTATCTACAAAAGTGCTGCACGCGCACAGCATTGATCATCAAGGAGTTGAGCTGATAACTGCGTATTGATGTCTTGTTGCTGCATGCGAAGTTTTTAGATGAACGCTTGTGCGCAATAGATTTGTTATGGTTTCAGAATTTCTCAATTCCTTTCTTTCAGTTTGTGAATCCTGAGCTTACAAACGTATCTTCTGCACAGCGGGCGAGATCAGACAGTTTTTGTCGAGAAGCACTAGCACACGTGTCACAAAGTACTCCACCAATGCTCTTATCAAAATGTAGCCACGGAAATTTATTGAACCATCGTTGCTGGAACTGGGGGTGGGGGGAGTTGCCAGTGGAAACAACTGCATCAGACAGTGTACGGAAAAAATTGAGTCCGGGCCGGCATGGGATCCATCGAGTTCTGCACCAGTTCCCATCCTTTTCTGCCTTCTGGTTACTCGCATAAGTCGTCATCGTCTAACTTGTCAATTCGCATAAGTCGTCATGGAAGTCAAAGTCTGGATTTTCTCCCCATATTCCCTAGTGTATGCTGCCCAATGCATAGTGCAAAGTTAACGCGAGTCCGGAGTCAAATGCTCCCTGATTTACTGCCGGACTCCCTGATTTGATATAATAATGCAGGAGTCTGCGTGACTCCCTGAAAATTCTGCTATACTAACTAGTTCGTTCCAGAGCACGGCATCGCGGAATTACCGTATTTTTTCAGCAATTGTCTTACGCGTATGTCGTCATTTTCGTAAGTCGGCACAAATATGCTGGTCCCAAAAGTGTCGACTTATGAAAGTTTTACTGTATTAAACAACTAGAATTTTTCAATTGTCTGATTGGGCAACTAGGCAAGAGAATAACTTGTCCAACTTAGACTTTCACTTGTCCAGGGCAATCAGACAACGGTTAGTGTAAAGGGTTATGCATATTTGAAGCCAACGTATACGTCATCTTCTGCTGGAAACGCCTCGTGGATCTTCAATACAGCACACGCTGGAATCACCTTCCTACATTTCTTGGACAGTCTGTGCCACATCCACCGCACAAACCGTCTGTAGGCCACATAGCGATACAACCTGAAACACAGCAATTTTGCACAGCATAAGCTAACCACATATGGAAAAGTGGATTTACCTAAATTCGATGAAAAGTAGGGTTTACACCGTTAAACCGGAATAAATGAGGAAAGTGGACCTAGCGATCAATAAAGTATAATTTACAAAGTATTAATTTAATATATAAAAATTTAAGTAATAATTTAAATTCCTTTAACACCTTTTTTACATTTTTTTCCTATTCTAGACCATGTCTGGGCACCATTATATTTGATGTATGTAAAACATCATAAAGAACTTACTGGTGTGGTGCCTGGTTGTTGTCGAGTGGACCATCTGTCTGCCCAAATTCCAGCACGGACACCTCGATCACATTCCGGTTGAGACAGTTGGCGATTTTCCTGTCTTGCATAACTGATTTGTTGCTGAGGCGGTTTTTCTTTAAAAAAAATGTTGGTATGTTTATTGCAATATTATGTGGTATGAATAGATCTTCGACATTGAATCCTTTGTCGGCCATGATTTCATCGGTCGGATCACAGAGGCTTTGTAAATTAGATATCTACTATTTGCCGATCGCTGGCTGAACCGCAGTAGGTAGGGGATACATATGACGCTAAACCACCTGGTGTTGAACCCACAAGTATTTTCATAGTGTTTTTGTTTTTGTACGTTGAAAAAGATGCTTGTTGAGGTAGTGGATTCTTTGGTTTGTGGATGGGGAACTCTGTACCATCTACTATGACTCGTGTTTTTGAAAATTTGGCTCTGAAATCAGTGGGTGCGAAATATCTAACTAATTCTTGTGAAGGCCACCAGTCTATTTCATTCCACTGATGGAACATAAAGTTGATCCAAGTAATACAATTGTTTGCTACAGCTCTTTCATCGATTTGGAAAAAAAAGCCTAACTCTCTATTTGGGTGTCCTGTTCGAAGCTTCATCAATGTGAAATACAGCTGATTTGGAATGCTGATCTTGGGTATAGCTTTCTTGTAATAATTGAGGTGGTACGCTGCATCTCCAAGCGAATGATGGACTAAGTTGAATCTGCTCCTATCTCCTAAACCAGTGTAGTAATGGATTTCTTCATCTGTTGAATTTTCAATGTTGAAGCGAGGATTATCGCCTACAGTACTGCATACTGTGATAGAATCAGTCTGTGTACCAGCAGATACGTGTGTGCATGCATCTTCAGTAGTCTCATGTAGTACTTCCGATGCTTCCCCTGAAATAACTTCAACTTTCTTGCCTACTTCCACAAGACTGTGTTCTCTTCGCTGCTGCTGCTGCAGCTCCTCACGTTTTCGTTGTCGCTCACGCCTCCTCTCCGCTGCACTGCACTTTGGTGTACTCCATCCAAAAAGATGTGGCACAGCATCAGCTTTCAAGCGTCTATTTAGTGGTTTACCACCTATGAAAATAGGAAAGCCTCATACATTCACCGCACAATTTATAATTGGCTATACAGGTAAAAAATGTTAACACGCAAAATTGTAGTAAGCCGGTCCTTTTCAATGTTACCTATTGTAAATTTTATAACCCTATTCAATAAAAAAGAAGCTTATGAAAATATCTAATGCAATTATACGGCATGTATATCTGTACTGTACTACCAATACCATTCCGAAATCTGAAAAATTCTGAATTCCGAAACGTGTCTGGTCCCAAGGGTTTCGGATAATAGATTGTGTACTGCAGTAGGGTACAATAAACAGGAAATCGGCATAGATTTAATAATAGACTTCGTTTCACAAGACAATAACATGAATTTCTACAGACTACAGCTATGTAGACTACACAGTATACACGCTGAACACACCATAATAGTTAGCCGAGTGATAGTCATTATCGTCGAAATGTCCATGGCATACTCTGGCTGCCTGGCCTGGTTCCCAAATAGTCTTCTTATCATCCGTCAACCGTTTAATAGCTTGCAACCACCTTTTACGTAACTCAATTGACTTTGGAAACGTTAGTGATCCTTGTCTAGAGCAACCAGGTACTGAGCATTGAGGCATTACGACGTTATTGTTACGAGGAATACGACCAGTGCGTGAACCATTCTATGACTCGAGGTGTCACGATGTAAACAAACAAAATTCGGAAGGAGCAGAAGATCGGCTTGGCATCACGTCGTCAATTCATTTATCTGATGATAGCAGTATAGGTCTTTTAACAGACTCAAGTACAAAGTGCTAAGTTCGTATACATCACGAATTGACTGTCTTTGCTAGGAATGGAAAATAACTGCTAATATTTATTAGTCGGAGATGCTGTCACACTGCATAAACTGCCCAAGAGTGATTACCACTTCCGGTAACAACGCTATGAGCGCCATCTGGTTTGTACCACGTGACTGCCATAACCCCATTGCCTAATACTTCGCTTTAACTCAGCTTCTCCTCCTGTAAAATTCGTCCCATTATCTGAAAATATATTTTCTGGTTGACCTCTTCGCGACACATATCTCCCCAGTCTGTTGAGGAAACTGTCGGTCTCCAAAGTGTTCAGCTTCTCAACATGTATAACTCTGGACGCTAGGCAGGTGAATATGAAGCCATAGCGTTTAACCTCACATCTTCCTTGTTTCACTAGAAAGGGGCCGAAGCAGTCCAGGCCTACGAAAGTAAAGGGTGGCTTAGAATTATCCACTCTTTCAGGAGGCAGGTCAGCCATCCTTTGTTGACACGGTTTCCCGAACCGCCTCTTGCAGATGAGGCAATGTCTTGCCACCCTCTTAATAACCATGCGTGCTTTGACGATCCAATACTTGGCTCTTAAAAGGCTCGACGCCCGTTCAGTACCTAGGTGTGCGACATTGTGAGCCTCTTTCACAATGAGCTGAGCGACAGGGCTACTACGTGGTATATTGCAAGGTTGTGTGACACAGGCTTTTGCGTGTCTGAGTCTGCCTCCTGCCCTCAAGACTCCCTGGTCATCTATAACTGGATCCAAAGATACGACGCTGTTAGTTTTTGGTTTAGCCATGATTTCAGCCCTTAGTGATCTTTGCACGAATCTAATTATGACAGTTTCGGCGCTTCTCATTTCTTTAACGGAAATGTTGCTTTTAGGTTTAGTCTGATTCTTGTGTCTCAATATTTCCCTGAGTCTTACCAGCCAACAGACTGCTTTCTTAATTCTATGCCAATCGGAGTAATAGTTGACAAGCTTGTGTATAGGATGATCACTCACATCCGTCAAGTGCACTTCGACCTGATTGACTTGAATGCATCACACATCTGTTGTGCCCCTTTTTATTTCAGGATCGGTGTCAAGCGCGTCTTGTATATCGGTGGAGTCCTTGATCCAATCGCATTCATGCTTCCTGAGAAATGTAGGACCGATAAGCCACCAACTGTTTTTAAGAATCACAGGGTCTTGACCCCGTGACGCGAAATTCGCAGGGTTGTCTGATGTAGGTAGATGTCGCCATTGACTGGTATGAGTGCTCTGTCGTATCCGTGCAACTCGATTTGCTACATATACATAAAACCTTTTCTCTTCATTCTGGATGTAAGCTAACACGATTTTGCTGTCAGTCTAAAACGTTGATTCGACTAAAGTAATATCTAATTCTCGTCTGAGCATCGTGTCGACTTTAACCGCCATCACTGCTGCGGCTAACTCTAGCCTGGGAATCGTCACTGACTTGATAGGTGCTAGCCTGGATTTGCTGGCAATCAACGCAGTATGTATTTGTCCATTCTTGCTAAGAAGTCTGATGTAGCTACAGACCCCATACCCAGTCATGCTGGCATCAGAAAAGTGATGAAGTTCACATGCCGCATCATCAAACAAACGGGGTTTAATTCATCTATCAACCTTGAACTCGGCAATGTTCTCAAGATAGTTCAGCCAGCAACGATATTGCCTTTCTATATCGCACGGTGCATCTTGGTCCCCTGTTAGTTTCCTGCGAGTGGCTTCTTGAAACAATAACTTTGCTTTTAGAACGACTGGCGATATTAACCTTAAGGGGTCATACACTGAAGAAAGAAAGCTCAACATCGTTCTTCGTGTAACTCGCGTCGTCTTGCGCTGATATTCGTCGAACTTGTCATAGTAGAACTCGTCATTTATTAGATCCCACTTTATTCCTAGAGCCTTGCTATCCCTAAACGAGTCTAGGTCCTTGACCTCCTTTCCACGATTTTCTTCAGGGATGTCTTGCATAAGCTCTTTGCTGTTCGACACAAACTTTGTCAAATTAAACCCGCCCTTGCATAGCACCATTGGTGTTTCGTTGATGACAACTCTTGCATCATTCAATGTGGACATAGACTTGAAACAATCATCGACCTAAAATGATCTTAACACCGTATCCCGTACTAAAGGGCGCACATGTCGCTGATCATGAACGGTGCGTCTCAGTGCGTACGTGGAGCTGCTGGCACACCATATGCCTCCAAAGAGATGTGACGTCATTCTGTAGTGGGTCAGCTCGCCTTGTCCATTGTACCATAGCAAATTCTGTTGTGCGGTGAGTAACAGGCAAGTATTACTGTTTTTCGATTCCCCCTAAACGTGGCAGATAGGATATGCTCATCTAACTTCTTAACAGAGAAGCAAAGGTAGCAGCTTCGAATCTATAGATATGCCCACCCCACGAATGGAGGTGCCACAGTCATTTCGAACGGCGGATGCAGTGAAGAGAGTTACCCGGCCACGATCGCGAGCAACTATTTCCGGATCGGAGTCAGAATGTACAAAACGATGTTCTTGGATGCAGGTTACAGATATAGAATAGTCATTCATGAGTTTGTTGAGCACAGCTTGAGAAGATAGTGAGTTCTACAGTTGAGTGTAGCCACTTTATAAGACTGGCTAGGTCTGGAGAGGCCAATCTTTTGTCGTTGACGATCGGAGCTCAGCCGCTCCGGAGAGTTTAGGTCTGGCTCGTCATTAGCTGCAGGAACAGCGTTACTTGACCACGTGATTTACCGATTAACAAGGGCTTTAACCTTGGTACTGTAATTGAACTTCATCATGCTTTTTCTATTGGCTGAGTGCGTATGCGGCTCGCCGCGCCTGCATACGTTTCCGGTTCTCCGCTAACTGGAGCGATGCACCTTGGCGTTGTCATAAATTCCGATCCTCCGCGAAGCTGCGCTGTTTGCTTTGCCAAAACATCCGTCTGTCGATGATACGCCACACACGGACGGTCATTCACTATGGAGAGGTTAGTTGCAAATTGCAACTGCACTGAGTGCTAAGTGACGCATCACATAGTGCTGGGTGTATGGGGACCAGTCGAGGACGCCACAAAAGGCCACCTCGGAAAGGTACTACCCCTCTACAAGAACTTTGACAACCTTGATAACCTTGACAACAACTAATGTTTTCTAGTCATGATATATAATACGAAAGTCCAACATAAAGACAGCCGTTTATTGTTAACTTGACACAGCCACGCCGCATGGTAATCGTGGCCCCACATAGCATCGATCTCCATCATGATGCTGGACGGTGCTGCCATCTTCCATGTACCAATGCGCAATATGATTTGGTTACATAATGTGACAGACAGCATATCCATAAGGTCTACACCACTCATAGATTTGTTGTATTCCTCGACTATGGCTGGTTAGTTTAGGTCAATGTATTCCTTGTCCTTCTTGTTCCATCGTCTGGCAGTTCCGACGAACTTTATCGAACAGTCTGCATCGAACTTTTCTGCAGTTTGACCGGCAGCTCCTTAGTAAACATCAAAGTTGTACAGGTAACCGGATGCACCAGCACGACCCCAGAGCTTGAAACCCCATTTGCTCGTTTTTTTGGCATGTAAACCCTTGGTCCAACCCTACCCCTGAAAGCCGATACCATAATACCCATAATTTCATCAACGTCATGGTTTTCTTCAGTGGTCGGTTTCATGAAATTGTCCCTCATATCCTGCAGCCATGGCCTTAGCTTCCATATCCTGTCTTTCCTCTCGTCATCGGTAATTTCATTATGGTTCACGAAAAGAACGTGTGTCATCAGTTGCTCGAAACGCTTACGCCCCATCACGTCAGCGAATGCAGGGTACCTGATGGCCCGTTCCCAATATACCCTCGTATATATATATGTAATATACGTAAGTAAATAGGACCTCACTGAAGGTAACTGAACAAGGCCCATCAAGAAATACATCACAATTAGCTTTTCCAACTCTCCATGGTCTTTAAACTCTCTCCACTTTTTTCATTTCTTAAATATTTGTCTGTTCACATAAATTGTCAATCATGTCTGGTGTAACAAACTGCCTAAAGGTCCCGGGGATCATCTGGAATTGTGTATTGTTCACCCAGGAATGGGACATCCGTTCGGTTGTAAGGGGCAGCCATATTGGAAAACATGTGTATGCTAAATCTGTTGTAGTTCACTTTTATCCCGTCAGATGGCGAGAGTGATGGTTTAAATATGTCACAATGGGTATTAAGGTTAATAAACATTATCCAGTCAATCAGGGGGCCATCTCAAAAGTTACGTGACATATTTGTTACATGGGGCGCTTAGGGGTTAAAGTTTTAGACAATTATGTTTACTCGCCAAGATGGGCGAGTCAGTTTTAGCTTTTACTTGCCTGATATTATTTTCACTCGACATTGGCGAGCGGGCGAGTGCCTAGCTCATTCACTAGCAGCTGCACTGACAATTCTTGGTGTCACATGTTCTTTGAAAAAGCTAATAAAAGATGGTTTAATACTGTTCCAAAACACGTCAAGCATGATTCGCTCTATGTAATACCCATGCTGGCTGAATACAAAAAAGTCACAATATTGTCTTCCAGTGATTGCTAACTACCCTTGAACCTGATAGTGGTACTTGTGGTTAACCTTCAGTTGTACCAGGTCATCGTGCTCTTGCAGATACCCAGGTGTTTCAAGTGAAGTTGCACGATCTGAACAGCCATATGCATTTTATCTCCAAGAGTCCATCACCACAACAAGAACGGGTAACAAGGCGATCTGGAGATGATCCGAGGAACAGCATGTCTTTATTGATGAACAAGCCACAACAAAGTTGTTTGTATCACCTCTGCTTTATCCCATTGACATACTTCATGGGAGATTCTTCCCAGCCTGTAGTTAATGCTGGCAAGTAGTCTGGTATAGATCAGATATAGGTAGCCAGGTATAGAAATGATACGTATTATTCAGTAAGTGCAAAAACATTTTTATATACCCAGCAAAACAGCTGCAGCAAGCGCTTGAAATAACTCCTTTCTGCTTATCGATCAGAATCCAAGTGTTGTGTGGATTGCTTGTAATCCTTTGGGAGGGACAGACTTTGCACTCAGGAAACAGTACTTTGACGTATCTGTTATGGGGTGATACAAATGTTCCTTAACAAAATTACCGACAAAATAACTAAACGGTTTTTTCTCCTTGTAGTCTAACTGAAGTCTTTCTGTAAATGTTTGCTCTCTAGCAGGTGAGTAGTTGTCTGAAAACACAGCAATATGCTGGATCATGGGGCCAGCCGCCACAAACACGTTCCCTCATTTTCGTCCAACCACTTTTTTCGAAGAGTCAGTATGGGGCATATCACTATCCGGGGTCATTAGAGGTTTCTTAATGTGCTCACTCTTCAGAGGTCACAGGAATATTTTCCCTTACACGTTGCGAACTAGTTATTTCGTCAATAACCGGCGTACTGTGTGTGTTGCTAAATAGACTGCACATGTGGTAATAGCAGTAAGCACGTGTAAAATCTCTGCAGTGATGACGTCTCAACCATGCAGACTCATACAATATATACCAAGCAATTAAGAGGTGACCGTGAGTATTTAGGCTTTCCTCATTCCAGGTGTGAAACTGGTCCCCATTGACATTAGTATACACTTGTGGGTCTTATGTGGTTTAAATGTTGAAGGTCCTTCAGGTACGGGCTAACCTCTCGGACATGCCCTTGACGTATGGGATGATAACTAATCCCCTATTTTTTGTTTTTTGGGCGTTCCCCTTCTTTTTCAATTTGTTGTTGGTTGCTTTTGTTTCTATTTTCCGTTTTGTGTCTTCGAATGTCCAATTAGGGTAGTCGCAATTTCGAAGTGCGTGTCGAATCTCTTGTTCCTCGGCGCGAATATCTTCTGGTTCTGTTACAACGGTGTTGGCTCTATCTAGTAGTGTGTGACGACTCCCAGTTTGTGAGTTATCGGGTGGTGAGATTTAAAGTTCAGATACTGATTGGTATGGGTCTTCTTTCTGTAGACCACGGTTTTTAACGTACCATCTTCTCTGCTCACAATGGCTCTACAGTGAGTAGAGTTCTCTTCTTCAAGGTAGTGTCATCTTTCAATTTCTTCCAGATCACCTCAAGGGTTTTATTTACCGGTGTGTTGGTAAATAGAGAGACACGTCGAATGACACTAACGTTTCATCTTGTCGTAGTTTTTGTTCCTTCAGTTTAGTGACTAGATCCTTGGAATTTTCTACATGGTGTATAGTTTTGCCAACGATCGGTGATAATAAGACCGCCAAACTGCGGGACAGGTTATAGCCTATGGACCCAGTATAGTCCACGATAGGCCGTAAACCGTTACCACTTACCTGGAAACATCAGACCTGAGGAAGTCTTTTGGAGAGATGGACGAAAATTTCGTCAGTGCAAGTTATTTTTAACTTAGGCGAGAATTTTTGTTGTGTTTTTTCTTGTTGGTTTACAGATCCGCCGACCCGAATTTTCAAGGAAAACGAAAAAAAAAATATTGAAAATCTGTATTTTTTATTCCCGCCGACCTTTTCTCTAAGAAATATGAATAAAAAAAAATTTAAATGTAAAAAATAAAAACATTTCATAAACATATAGTTTATAATAAAAGTAAAAATAATTACAAGTTGAGTTTTGTTTTCATTTAGTTTTCTTAAAATACTTTAATATTATCAAGAGCGTAAAGGGTAAAGGGTAAAATGCTGAAACCATGCTGCAGTATTAGTCGAATTAATAAACTTTTCCCGTTTTATTTTGACGATCCTTTGCAGTATTATTGATTAGCTGTCTTACCTTATTCATATAAAACAAACCGCATGTCCCTACGATGCCCCTACGCTGAGATAATGAGCGGTGAAAATCTGGTATTTTCACCGAAAATCGACTCGAGATCAGTGTGAACTGCGTGATGATGATGATGATGACGATGATGATGATGATGACACTGGGTCCGATGTAGAGTAGAGCTAATCATTCCAGACTCTTAACATTGCCCTTACATTGTCTCGAGCTTTTAATAGTGCAAACGTTTCATTTCTTTAAATTTTTTCCTTGGTACAGTCTGTGTGTCCGGAACATTGGTAGGCCTACCATACAAAGTGTTGAAAGTGAAATATTGACCCCAGAGACTTTTAAAATGGCATATAATGTAGTGGATCTACAAACTCATACAAGCACATTTTTTGACAAATAAAACACCTTGGTCTGACCCTGATTTAAGCCTACAACTATGTAGCTCACCTACCTTTACCTACATTTTCCAGCAGATATTTACATCTATTTTAAACTACATGTAATCAGGGATGATCATGATATTGTACATGTACGTTTTAGGTATAAATTCTTTTAGAAGGATGTAAAAAAACAAGGTTTTGCTGGTTAGCGGTATGGCAATGATCTTGACCTTAACCACAGATGACCTTGGTATACCAAACTTCTATTAACTAGCTAGGAACTTATCTCCCTGTAGTATTTGACATTAGTATTGGTTATGTGTCAAATAATCCCAACAAATTAGAAGCAGATTGACATCTTACATTTTGTGCATTTTTCTGGCCCAAAAATGGCCGTTTTTGAAATGTATTTAACTACGTTTCATACTGTAGCTCAGAAATAAATAAAGTTCACATTTTTAGGATTAAACTGGACTTGGACATCTTTTATCTTCCATCTGAGCCCATTTTGGATGAGAAAATCTAATTGGTGTGGTAACTGTGGTTTTTTTTTGGCGGATGTTCCGATTTTAAGCAGGCGTCAAATTTTATGACCTTTTGATTTCTGGTGTCCTACATGAATAGCATATCAGCATATAACATATATCAGTGTGTAGGGAATACAATTTCCAACATTTTGAGTGGTAATTTGTACTAATTGGACAATTTGTTAAAAATATACTGAGTTTTCATATCCCCTACCCCCAGATTTTGGGTCCGAGGTCTGAAGCGATCATTCACATTCAACAGGTCATTACTACCACTAAGCTGTGGATGCTGGGTTGGGCTCAGGTTTTTTTCATCTATGGATATAGGCCTATCAAGAAAACATAGTGAGAATTTTCCACACCAGGTGGTACCAATCCATGATATTTTGGGCTCTTGTCCCACCGTTTGGCTTCACCTAGTGGCTCTGTGGCAATGAAAGTTGAAAACAGCACAACCCGCTTGTTATCGTACCAAGCCACAGCGGCTAAGTTGAAATGTGTGTTGATCTTGCGCCACGCCCATTTACCTCCAATTGTCTCTCTGTCTTCAGTTCTACACGACCCATACGTTGCTTCCTCACCGTACCAACATAGTGAATTCCCAAATTTTTGAGTTTCACACAGACGTGACGAAGAAAACAGATTGTCAGCATATACTTTGTAGTTCACATCTTTCATTAGCGTAGACACTAACTTTAATACAACATCTTGCCCTTGCCCTAGTTCTGTACACTGACCGGTCCCACCTTGATAGATTTCGAAGTCATGCACCATGGCTTAATCACTGGTACGCACCCAGATTTTGAAGCCCCATGGGTGGGGCTTTCCCTTTACGTACTGTTGTATTGAGCTGGTTTTGCCTTCGAAGGCCACCACCATTTCATTTATGGCATTGAGTTCTGCTGCAATCAACTTCAGACAGTTCTGCTGCAGTGAATCGATCCATGGTCGTATCTTCCATATCTTGTCCTTCTTTTTCTCATTGTCGGTTACAAGCATGTTGTCGGTAAAATGTATTACGGTTGGTAATAGCGAGAAATGATTCTGCGACATGATCTTGTTGAAAAACTCGCAGCCCATATCGCGCTCCCAGTAGGCACGTGTCCCAGGCATTTGACAGAGTCCCATGCGCAAATAAATTCCGTAACCTGTTCGAGTTCCTTTCGAGAAGTGTTGACACATGTACCATTTTTTTGCAAACTGTAGACATTAGTTTGCTCAGTCATATTGTCCAACATTTCTTTCGTAACAAATCGATAAAAGTACTAAATCGGTGTGTACGGTTCCATTATTCCTTCGGGCAATGTATACTGGGGACCTGTAAACTGTGTGTTAGGCGGCTGATATTGATGAGGAGGCCCCTTAGACCAATTTGCACCTGCAATGTTAATAAGTGGTTCATCATCACTGTCAGTGTAATCAGAAGGTTGGTCATCATCACAAGTTTGGTCATCATCAGAAGGTTGGTCATCATCAGAAGGTTGGTCGTTATCGGACTGTTCACTTTCATCTGAATCAGAAGACGATTTGCCGCCACCATCAACGTCACTGTCATTTGTATCGATAAGTGCTAGAACGTCATTAACACGATATCTTACTCTTGTATGCCTGGAAGCCATTTTTATCTGCAAATATAGTGTGACATGCCGAATTGTCACAGGGTTGTTGTGATTGTTTGGTGCTGCCCTCGAGTGGCGAAAGGAGAGAAAAGATAGACGGCAGCACTACAGAGAACAGATGGCAGCACTAGGCCACCATGCTGGATCAGATAGAAAGCAGAAGAAAGCATTCTGCTGATTTAGATTAGTAATTTCTATCAGTCAACATCTACGAGGTGAGAGGCATTATGCCGCCTGTAAGTAATTGTAACTGTAGAATTAAGTGCATAGATAAGGATAAAGATATTTCTAAGACCTGAACACATGCCATATCTTGTAAAAGTTGTTGACAAAGATGAGCAGATAGCATAGGCTAGAAATGTGCATGATTCAGCATCATGCGTATGTACATTGTGAATGTAAGTTTTCTTGAGCTCCGTTTCATCAGGAGTATGGATAGAGTCTGATATGATGTGTTTCAACGTCAAGATTTAATAACAAAGTGTGATAAAGTTGTGACTACATGTTGGTTACTTTGTATCTATGCCAAGCAATGCTTTTCAATATCACTAATATAGTTAGTGACTGTTAGTCCATATGGCATTCTTATTGTTTCGATGATATTCACGTTATTCCGGTGACATTTACAATGTTTGATTATTAGTGCGTTCGATTTGCTTCCCCAAGTTAACCTGGGTCTACTCGGGCCAGCCCCAAATTCGTTCGATTTGGCAGTCACGTGGTATTTTTGCGTTACCCGGGTCAACCCGGGTGAGGACGAAGTGAGCGGCTAGCCGAGGTGCTCACTTGGGGGGGGGGCTTGGGGATGTATCCCACAATCCATTGCACTAGAACAGTGAATCATGGCGACGATATATCAGTGTGGGGATTGCAGGAAACTTTCCCCAACACTGATAGATGTATCGCTGCATAGGCCATGTGCAGGTTTTGCGTCTTCTACTAATGTTGATTCTGCAGAAGATGGATACTCATGGGATACTGCAGGAGCTCAGGAAAATGGTATCCGCATTGTATTGCTTTACCATAATCATCTGCTAAGCCTAAGTCTGTCATTAATATTTTGAACGACTGGCAACAAGCCTTGACTTGCGCAATAAACACCACCCCACCATAAGTACACAAAATAAACAAGTAACACACACGTTATTGGTTTGGAGGAATAAACATTTTCCGCAGATTTTAATAATAGCTTGCAAAAACAACTATTGCATAATCAGTTGTTACGTACACGAACAATTCGATAATTGGTCGATATGGCAAGTTTCTGCGGAAAATCACTCCAAACTCCAAACCAAAAAACCGGAACGCAGCGGGATACCGGTGGAGTAGGTACCAGCATGATTGGCACACAACGTGACACGACCCAACACTGTTTGTAATACACTGGTGTGGCAGGCCAGAAAAATGTCAAGGCCATGCAACTGATCACACAAGATACAAGTAATAAACGATGGACATCGAACAGGCATGTAAAGTAAAAACCCCCGTATGGCCCAGCACAACTATGTGGCAGGACCCTAAATTACCGAACAAATACTCAACCAGTAAAAGCATATACACTAACATAATTTCATATGGGCATAGTATACACCAGTACTATATAAAAGGGGGGGGGGTTCCGTCTTACGAAAAACGCTGCTGAATCTCCCGGGCCAAAGTGCTTACGACATGCTGCCTATGCTGGAAGGAGGGATCCAGGTATGACTTGTACGCGTCGCTCCGCCAGTCACCCTGTGATTGTATCAACTCCGGGGAGAGACCATATTCCAGCGCGAAGGAAGCCCCTCCACGCCTAAAACTATGCCCCGAGTAGCGGTCGCTGTCCAGACCCGTGGACTGAAGAGCCTGTCGCAGGCGGCCAAGGAACATGGAGTAAGTGTACGGGCAAGGTCCCCCCGGGGAGGGGAGCATAAAAAGGGGGGTCAGCCTGGGTGGCCAAGGGAGTTAGATGCAATACTAGCAGCAAAGCCTGACTGGGGCATAGTGGTGATCCAGATGAGACGGGATACTAGAGAAGCGTTGCCGAAAGGAGGTGTTTATCGGAAGTGCTGCGCGATCTTGCGCGCAGTTCCGCGGCAAGGCGCACGCGACCGCGGAAAATTCCTACGACAGTATGCAGCGCTGGCAGCTATGGATCCGTGCGCCGAATGCATAGGCCGCGCACGAATCCATAGCTGCCAGCGAACAGTCCGCAATTTTAGTGGGGGACACAGAGGGCAGACATTTGGAACGTGAACAGTGTTCACTTGTTATAAAAACTGTAACCGAGTAATGTGTTCGTAACCGAGCTGTGTCACGCGAAGTCACAGAAAGACTGTAGAAATTCTGACATTCGCGAACCTTGCCCAGTAATGGAAATGGCTGTCAGAATCAGGAAACACCTACCGGCGCTCTTCGTGACCTCATTGTTGCGCCCCAACGCTGGAACGTTTTTGCAACGTTGCAATGGCGAGGCTCGTACAGGAGTTGCAAAGCAGTGCGCCGCCTGCCCGCCGCCTATAGCCCATAGACTGGCACTCGCTCCCACCTCTCGGCTTAGCTTAGTCACTCGATGGCTAATCGAGGTGGGAGCGAGTCCTAGTCTATATAGCCTTTGCACCTCGCAACCTTCTCGAAAGAGAGTAGGCCTATACTAGAAACATTAAGAATTTGGTAGTAAATAGATTTCGTATTTAGTTAGCATTATATTTTATTGAAACGCTTCAAGTGCCTGTGTCTAGTATAGGGGTATTCTAACCCTAGCAAAGAGCGTTTCTTGGAGCTAGTAGTAGTAGTAGTACTAGTACTAGTAGTACTAGTACTAGTACTAGTAATTAGTAATACTATTACTATTAGCTCGGTCCTGCCGTCCTGGTAGTAACTATACTATAGTACTAGTAGTGCTGGTAACTTAGTAGTACTACTACTAGTAGTAGTACTTAATTACTAGTAATTATTGTAACATGTACTTGTAGTAATAGAAGTATTCGTAGGTGTGGAATGTACCAAAGTCTAAGTTATAGCCGGCCGAGCAACACGCGAACTGTAAACAAACATCAATCAACGGGCTTAGCCAATGAACGTGAAGGGAACCAAGATGGCTACGATAATTAAAAGCCCACGTCACGATTCCAGCTAGACTCGTACGGGCCAAGTATCTTTGGCTACACTAAAGTTATAGTTAGTGGAGCGTGTCAAACTCTCCACCGCGGGGCAGTCTAAGCCTATTCGCCGTTACTTCTGTCGAAAATTCTCTGGAAAATCCCTCGAAGAGAGCCTCGTCGCGCCATCTATGGGACGCCATATGTACGAGAATAACTTCAGGTTATTAAATAAAATAATTAAATAAATTCGAAATCGCTTTTCTAGAGGAAAACCTAACGCGCCAACCAGCAAGTTAGCAATTACGAGCATTTGCATTTATTCTCGCCCTACGTGCATAGTCGAAAGGCTTCTGCAAGCGCCACAACTCCTCAATTGACCGATTACAGGCCGATCTGACAGAATCGTGAAATTGTTCTAAATACAGAGCAGCGAATTCGATGAAAAGGCGCCGCGAGGCGGCGCTGTTCGCGCTTCGTGCGGATATCCGGGCTGCAGATCGTCCAGCAATGCGGGGGAGGGGAATGAGTAAATCCCGTTGTTGGTACTGGATGGTCTTGGACCAGGAGAGAGACAGGGTGGCCCCCTCAGGAGAAAAAGAAACAGAGCAACGACAGAGGTGAGGGGAATGGCCCGATGATGGGGGGGGGAAAGGACTTGCGGAAAAAGGACTTGCGGAAAAAGGAGAAGAAGGCCACAAGCGGCCCAGAAATTGAGATCCTTGGGGTTCCCTAGATGGAGTGAAGCAAAGATTTGCTTCAAGATTGGGGGGGTGATGGGAAGTTTACGAGCCAGCCTATCCCCCAGGACCCGTTTTGCCCCCTGTAAAATCCCTTGAATGAACGGAGACCTGACTGGGTTGGGATGACCCGCTTCCAGGTGGAGCAGGCCGACGATGGAAAAATAATTGTGCACCGATTTGAATTTCAGACTTGCTGCAATGTGAGCTATGTACCTGGCCAGGTTACATAGGGAAATGGGAACGGGGGGGGATATGCAAAAGTCTACAGAACCGAAGGTATGATGACAGATACTGCATGTACGTCTTCTTGGTGGATTCCACAAACTGGTGATTTCTGAAGTTATGTACAGTCGCGTCCAGTGAAGCCACCACCCCCCGGTCGGGTGTCCCTGGAAAACAGAAAATGGAAGGTGCTGGTAGACATGTGACCCAGGGGGTGATGGGGGGGGTATATACGGGCTGGAAAGTGCATGGGGCTCGTGAAGTCGCGACAACGCGTCAGCTAAACCGTTGTTTTTCCCCGCCACGTGTCGCGCCGTGAGGTGAAAATTGTGCGTAGCAGAAAGCCAGAACAGGCCCCGTAAAAATGCCATGAGTTGTTTGTTACGAGAGGAACCCTTGTTAATGCACTGGACAGTGACAGAGTTGTCGGAGTACAAAACGACGCAGCGGTTACTCCACGAACAACTCCAGCGCATGGCCGCGATCACAACAGCGAGTGCTTCTTTTTCATTTATGTGAAAATTGTTCGCGACAGGTACATCCTGCTCCCTGTTGACATAAAACCAATCATCACCCCAGTGACCCCCTGCGCCTTGAGAGCACGCGTTGGTATAGACGTCTGTGATCGGGCGTTTGTCAAGCAGCAGCGATTTCCCATTGAAATGAGACATGAACGCTTGCCACCAGGTGATATCGCCCATGATATCACCCCGGAGTAAAGTTTTGTGTGCGCTATGCTTAAGGGCACTGTACGCGTTGATTAAGCGACGAAGGAATGCTCTCCCGCCGTAAACAACAGCCGAAGCCCAGTTAAGCTTGCCGACTAGCGATTGCAATTGCCGTTTTGATACGCGCTTGAGATTTGCGAAGCTTGCGAACTCATCTTGCAGTGCAATGAGCTTGTCCCTCGGCAGGGACAGTGACATGTCGAGTGAGTTGAGTTCTACACCCAGAAAAACTACACGCTGCGAGGTGTCAACTACTTTTCCCCAATTTATAGCGAAACCCAACTTGCGCAGCAGATTAATAAGCACATTTAGGGCCTCACAACACCGGGAGTGTGTAGCTTCGCAGAGAAAAAAATCATCAATATAAGCGATTATCGTGAAACTCTTGCGAAACATCATGCGTCTCACAGCCTGGGAGAGGCGGTGAAAAATGCCTGGTGCCAGCTTGCTACCGAAACTTGACTTTTTATCAAACAGGGTTCTTTCCCCCTCGGGGAACATCCAGCGAAATCCGGTGACACGCTGGCTGTTTTTACTTATCGAAACACTGCGGTAGGCTGAGCTCAAATCCACCTTTGCCATGAAACAGCCTGGTTTTACTAATTTCGCTGCGTCATCCACTGTCTGAAAACGCTGTTTTTCCATAGAAAATACATAATCATTTACAGCTAGACCATGGGGCCGAGAACAGTCGTGAATAATTCTAACGGAGCCATCAGACTTTGGAATTGCCCCCATAGGACTGACAATGAGAGGTTTGCCATTGGTAAAAGCACAATTCCCTTGTTCAATTTCATTTCGAACCTGAGAAGTAGCTTTCCGAAACAGTGGAGAGCCCGGGCTGGCAGATGGGTGATTCTTCTGCTCTGAGGGCACCGGATTTGCAGTGGGATCAATTATATCAAACCCGTGACGTATGCCTTGCAAAATAAAATCTTTGTCCGGTTCGCTACCTAACTCCCCCTCCCAGACTGAGAGCCGGAGTCCGAACGAGGGCTTCACGGGTTGAAGTTTTTTGGCTGACTGCCATGGAGATGACGGGGATGCTTCTGAAAACACCCCGGCGTGGAACAAGCATGTTCATACTTACAAGTGGCAAAATTACACCCCTGTGCCGCATTGTACTTTTTGCAAATTTCCCGACCTTGGGGGGTATGAGATGAACGAGGTGTATACGCAAATTGCGGGGCTGACTCTGTTCGAATGGAAGAGACAGAGGGACGGGGCCCCTTGGGTTTAAGGTAAACTGTGGCCAAATGGGGGACATCTGAACCCCAGCGAAATCCGTGGGTACTTTGCTGTCGTCTATACTCCCTATCATACAGCAGCACAGAGGTGTACTCAAACACACCCACTAGTTGATAAACCCTGGTGGTGTAAGACAAGTAGTCCAACGTGAACTGGGAATGATTTCCCCCCGACTGCTCTAACATTTTATACAAAATAGCTATGTTAGCGACCGACCACTGACTAAGGGTTACACTTTCTAGGCGTGGTTTACCAGGGCCAGCCTTATAAACTAATTGCCCACCGTCGATGGTGGACACCACACTTTCCTGCGACACTGAGCTAGCATTGACAAAATCCACAATGTCTAAGTACTTATCAGTCGGCTTAGATACTAAAGATTTTACATAGACTTGAGGGTCCTGCCACGACGGAATAGAACACTGTAACTGCTGAGCCACACCTTGAACGTCCCCTTGCTCCTGTTGTCCCTGGCTTGATTGTAGCTGAGATATGATCTGCCTAACGTACGGGTCCGTTGGCTTTGTGACCTCGGCCTGGGCGCCGCTATCTTGGGGAGGCTGCGCAGTAGATTCCGCGGGGCCTGCTTGGGTGGACTCGATTGGCACCGTGTGCGTGCCTTCGGAGGCGGCAAACGTTTTTGTTACGGCACGTAGCACCAGCCTGATTTGTCCAATGGGGATCTTGTTTTTCATAGACTTGAGGTCGTCAAACGTGAGGAGTGCCAGCGCCTCCATGCATGTATACCCGTTGGTGATGATGGCATGCACCATTTCGGGTGCCAGTTTGTGGACAGATCCCCACATTTCAACCCTCTGCGTGTCGGAAATTTCGGTAACGTTATCCTCGTCGTCCATCTCGGATGTAATCCTGGATATTTTACGTCAAGAGTTCCGTTTTTGTGGCGATTACGGGTTGCCTGTTCACAGACGACTGGGCCAAATCACGTAGCCGGTGTTCTCCGTCTTACGTGAGTACGTACGAAGCAGGGAGACGGAAATATTCTCGAACGTCCGCCATTGCCCAAATAAAAAGTTTTCCCTACACAAAGGGAAAACGAGATGGCAGCTTCAGGAAAACCCACGCTTCCTAGATGGGTATCGATGATTTCACATGCCACTATATATATATATATATATGTAGTCCCTATAACACAATATATATGCAGGCGCCAAAATAACACTTTTGTACGCAAACAAAGACAGGTGTTGATGCTGCGACCAACATATTCGAATGCGCCGTTCGAAAGCCGAGCGGCATGCTACCCTGCCGAAATCTGATTGGCTGTGGTAGGTCAGACCACCGCTGTGATCGGTGCGCATATAAAACCCCGGTTGCAGCGCCCCCAGACGTGAACGGGGGAATACAAATGTGCGGAATACGTATGCGAGGCTGACCAGCTCTGTACAAGGTCTGTAAACAATGGCGATCTCAACGATACTATTAATAACACATTAAACAAACATTTAATGTTTACAATACTACTGTACACTGACTGTATACTATAGCAATAATCATTCATCTAAAAACACGTTTGAAACTTTCATATTTCAATGCAAGCAGTATCTAGCGAATTGCTGTTGACCCACGGGCACCTGTAACGCTGTTCTACATACCATTACCTACGATAATTGACATGTATGATGTAAATATTCATATATAGTATTACTATTACTATTAGTAATACTGTATACATAGCCTAGGTAATGGTGTATGTTGAGAAGCGTTACACGTGCCCGTGGTTGACTAAACTGCCTCCTATTTTCACATTTAAAACACATTATCTGTGACTGTATAATTATTATCTTTTATATAGATATACATACTTTTCGATATAAAATATTATCTGTACCTATATGTATTCATTTTGTAATGTTCATTTTGAATATATAATTAATTTAATATTATCTGTGATTCTGTGCAATAAACTTAATTTGGGGTGTATTTGATTTTGAATTTTTGAAAGCAAGATTATCCACCATTATTATATTGTAACGTCCCCCTCTCTCTCTTGTTTTCCTTAAGCGCTCTTTCTCTCTCTCTACTTGCGCCCTCTATCCCTTTTACAGGAGCGTAGCCCTAGATGTGTCGACGTTACCCGCACTTCTATGCTCACTCCTGGCCTTGCGTTGTGTACTTTTAGATTCGTATCGCTGGATTGTGCGAGAGACGTTTGTATCGAGCGTTCGGAGCACGCGTGAGGGGATGACTGTCTGATTATTGTTTATTGTTTCTTTGGTATATCGTCGAGTTTATATTCATGTGTTGTCGCGATGGGCAATGAACCATAGGTTCTTCGCCTGATAATTAAGCTGCGCACTTTATGTTGTAATTTGTAATACTTTATGTTTTACTTTAGTCTGTCGTCTGTCTCCTTTTTCGGGTGTGTCAGTAAATAGATGTCCAGATGTAAGAGGAAGAGTGATATAAATTTAGGAACGATAGCCCCTTAACTCCGGGGCTACGATTTATTCACAAACCCTTGAATACACACATCTATATATACATATACACGGTGCCGATGAGTCCAGATTCTTGACTCGATACCCGTAGAAAGAAGCCAACGCACAAGAGTAATTTTAATGTAATTTTAGAGGTTGACTCAGGGGTCCAGAAGCTTGACTCCTGCTAATTCTATGCTCTCTTGACTCAAAAACGGGAGCTTGTAGCTCTTTATAATTATATTAATAGAAGTGTCTTGACTCAAAAACGGGAGCTTGTAGCTCTTTATGCTAACAGAAGTGGCTTGACTCAACTAGTAAATATTTTATTAGTCAACACGCCCAGTAAATTCAGCCGAGTGATGAGCCTAAGGCTCTTTCAGCTCCTAACCTGGTAGTGTTACAACCGGCGAACGACTCCTCGCGCGTACCGCGTACAGCTATATTTATATAAAATATTGTTAGATCGGCAGGGATCACCGGAAAACGATACTATTACATCTGTATTATTCCCGTCTGTTATAATCTATCACATATCGATTTTATTGCCAACTATCATTTAACCAGATGTACTATTTAAGATTTATACGATATTATAGTTTAAATACAAGAATCTTCATTTAAAACAATATAATTATGCTTCCGGTTCAGTCTCCTTGCGAGCCCCGCGATCACGCGACTATCGGTTACCACGCAACTGACAACAACTTTCAGCATTTCCAGCGCGTCAAGACTGAGTCAGTGCGTCAAGCTACATTACTGCAATTATCTTGACTCATTGACTCAAATTACAGCATTACCGTACATATACAGTGTTATCCAACGACAAGATGAACTATAACCAGCCAACAACCCAGTTAATGAACAGATCGTGTCGCTACAGTACTTTACAATACTACGGTGAGAATTACAGCTACCCCTATATACACGCGTTGATTCTACAGTAGGCTGAGTATTGATCCGTTGGCCGACCGCCCAACTGCTAATAATGTAATATGAGAAATTACGGTTACTGTAGTTTACTTCTAACAATTTATAGTGACAGTTAAATTTACTACTGATCCCTCGTTAACCCGGACTAGAGCAAGAGACAAATATATATTAGTGCTGGAAGAGCAAAGTCGTTACACTCTCCCCTCCTTAAACACTGCGCGTCCTCGTGCAGGCCACTGACCTATACAATCTCATCGTTATTAAATATCCCTCCTACATACACACATACCCAAAACATCAATGTAATGACCCACCAAAATCGTCTAAAGGGTCGAACGACTCGTCTGAAAAGGTTGAATGTAACATTACAATATAAGAAAACAATACATACTCATGACCCCGTAAGGGTCCATGACAATTACAATGTAACAATGTAACAGTGTAGCCACCGGGTGAATTTACCACTTACCAAACATTACCTTATGATTATTTACAGTGTCCTGATGAAGGCTTGCCTATAATACAATGAAAATTACATCCCAAGTTAACCCCCCAGTTACTAACTTTCTTACACCTTCTTCTGGAGCTTGCCCTCCTTCCACTCCAGGTCCGTTGGCAGCTCGCAGAGTGGTAGTCCCTCCTCGTCAAAGATGGCGACCAGGTATCTCTGTTCTCTCAGGTAGCTGAGGCAGCGGCCGAGGGTCAAGGGGGCAGGGGTTGAAGCTTTCTCCAATTTCGCCTTCACCTCATCTCTCTCCTGGCCTATCTTCTTTAACTCCCTGCTCACCTGAGCCATGGTCGCCACCTCCTCCTGCCTCTGCTTGCAGCGTTCCTCTGCTTCCTGCTGCAGTAGTCCGTCCTTGATTACGTCGTATGCCCGGCGGGCGTCTTCTTGCCGGCATAGGGCCGCCGACATCCTGCACATTGCGTCGGTGACGATGGCGTCATCGTG
>NW_014577117.1:596387-620161 GCF_000485595.1 Priapulus caudatus | reverse complement strand
GTATTCACCTGAAAATAGGTCAATAATTGTATAATATTGCAACTTATCATGAGGGTACAATACATCCTTTCGGCTACTTTTTATTCTAGAGTCACAACATGAATGGACAGTCCAGCAAGGACACGGTTCTGCGTCTACGAATGTGGATATTGCAGGAGCGCAGGAAAATGGTATCCGCATTGTTTTACCAGATCATCTGCTAAGCCTAAGAATAGTCAATAGATTCTTGCTAAGAATAGCAAACAATAAATAACTGTATTCTGACTGTATAACAATAATCATTCATCTAAAAACACATTTGAAACTTTCATATTTCAATGCAAGCAGTATCTAGTGAGTTGCTGTTGACCCACGGGCACGTGTAACGCTGTTCTACATACCATTAACTACGATAATTGACATGTATGATGTAGATATTCATATATAGTAATGTATACATAGCCTAGGTAATGGTGTATGTTGAGCAGCGTTACACGTGCCCGTGGTTGACTAAACTGCCTCCTATTTTCACATTTATAACACATTATCTGTGACTGTATAATTATTATCTTTTATATAGATATACATACTTTTTGATATAAAATATTATCTGTATATATGCATTCATTTTGTAATGTGCATTTTGAATATATAATTGTATCCCCCGAACGAAGTTCGTGGGGATACTATGGGTTTGGCATCTTCGCGCCGCCGCCGCAGAGATATATTTGTTCTTCTCGGATCATCTTCACATTTCGCATGAAGGTGCGTTATCGTAAAGTGAAGACGCCACTCGTTTTTGGTGTGGGCGGAGTCATCGTTGCCATGGTAACAACATTTTTTCTCGAAATATTCTAGAACCTGTAACTTCTCCAGTTTTTACCCGATTGTCATTAAATTTATATATTTGTATTTAAATTTATATTAACATTTAAATTTAAAAATTTAAAAATTTAAATTTAAATTTAATATTTGTATTTAAATTTATATTGATTGTCATCAAATATATATATATACATATATATATATAGGACATGTTATATCGCCCCTGTGTCCCAAATTCCATGACAATCGGGTAAAAACAGCACAAGTTACAGGTTCTACAATATTTCCACGAAAATGTTGTTACCATGGCAACGATGACTCCGCCCACACCAAAAACGATTGGTGTCTTCGCTTTACCATAACGCACCTTCATGCCGAATTTGAAGATGATCCGAGATCGGGTAAAAACTGCCCACCAGGTCACTGCGACCTTTATTTGACCTTTACCTTGACCTTGATCATATTTCCCTTCCGCTCTCTAACTCGGCCCCTAATTGATCTAGCGCGACCAAACTTGGTATGCTTACACATCTTGGGGAGAAGGTCTGTCACATACCAAAACCACCACTGCCCTTGACCTTAGTTTGACCTTGACTGTCGACTTACATTTTTTCTTCGGCCTCCTAGGGTAACCAGATTCCATATACTTGCACATCTGAAGCAGACCAGTTGTCTAACAAACCTTTGCCTTTGTGACTTATTTAACTTAACCTGCCTTCTACGTCCTTGCGGAGATATTCCATTCATACTAGATCACGGGAATACATGTAGTTGGCGACAAACAATGATTGGACAGTCCAGCAAACAACAGCATTGTTGGATGCCATTACAGAACACTTTGATGAATTGAAGTCAAGCGCCAACAAGGCCAAGGTGTGGAAGAAAATATGCACTGAGTTACAGAAACATGTACCTCATATCTCCGTGCATAAATGTAAAGACAAATGGAAAAACCTGAAGAAGTCTTACCGAAATCACGTTCAGCAAACAAACAGAACTGGTGCTCAGCCGTCAAAATGTAAGTTTGCAGACCAGATGTTCGAAATGATGGGGGATGACCCAAGTGTGGTGCCAGTATACGTTGCAAGCTCAGATGCAGCTGCAATCGAGAGTACGCTAGATGACAGTACGCAGTCCAGTGTTGTTGAGGCTGATGAAGAATTGAATGAGCAAGGCCGAAAACGCAAATCGGCGTCAAATGATAATATTAAAAAAACTAAGAAAAGAAAAGCTTCTGCTAGTTCAAACATCATCACATATATGCAAGAGCATGATGATAAGGTTCTTGCGCAGCTAGCCAAAATGCACAATAAAACGATAGCAGTTATGAATAAAATTACAGATAAACTTTAATCTGTAAATTCATTCAATGGCTCTGTTAGAGAAGCATATAGAAGTATGTAGTGTTGTTTCTTGAGCTGCTGTGTTTGTGAGTTTTCATTTTGTAAATTCTCAATACAGTGATCTAAAAATGTTTTCAGCCTAGCTGGCTGAATTTCTCTGTTTATTGAATATTCATATATTATTTATCTGTATATTTCGATGGAGCAATAATTGCAACTGCAATTGTAATTTTATTTTATTTTGTTTTATTGCATACAAGCTTTAATCTTTAAATTCATTCAATGGCTCTGTTAGAGAAGCATATAGAAGTATATAGTGTTGTTTCTTGATCTGCTGTGTTTGCGAGTTTTCATTTCTAAAATTTAAACCAGTAATCTAAAAATATCTGCAACCTAGCTGGCTGAATTTCTCTGTTTATTGTATATTCATATATTATTTATCTGTATATTTAGATAGAGCAATGATTGCAGCTGCAATTGTAATGTTATTTTATTTTGAATTATTAAACAGAAAACACATTCAAACACATGAGTTCATTGGGTTCAAAATGGTTGCCTACATTCTTTTGTCTGAGAATAACTCAATTTTCACAAAGCCTCACAAGATTTTGTCTCCACTCTACACCGGCTGGTCTATGATGATATGGTCTCTCCAGATCCTGGTTAGCATCCTTACTGGGTATTTCATCGAAAGGGTTGTCATTCATGTGTACACATATGTTATGCAGGATGCACGCACAAATTATGCTATTGATCATCAGTTCAGGGTCGGACACATAAAAGTCACGCAACCGGCGAAATCTTCCCTTCAACTGTCCAAATGCACGCTCAATAGCAACTCTTGCGGAACTAAGTCTGCGATTGTAGACCTTTTGTGCATTTGTCATGTTACCATAATCCTTGAATGGCGTCATCAGCCATGGCTCTAGGGGATATGCGGAGTCTCCCAGAAGGAAGTCGTCATGTCCGAAGAACTGATCTGACTGTCTATATATATCTGAATTTCTAAGCACTCTAGCATCGTGTGTACAACCTGGCCATCCGGCATATACGTGTGTAAATGCTAACGTGTGGTCACATATTCCTTGTAACACAACAGAATGTTATTTTTTTCTGTTAATATCGGATGCATGATTAACTCGATCTTGCAACTTGATCTTTATGTGTCAGCCATCGACACATCCAATTACACCTGGAAATCTACAATATTCTTCAAATCCAGCTGCTATATGATCTCTCTCTTGTACCTGGCCACTTGATGAACCGTCTCAACATTTTTTTTCATAGCTTTCACAATGCGCTTGCAAATGGAATGTGCTGTAGACTTGGAAACATTGAATCGGTCAGACATGGAACGAAAGGATTCTGGTGTACCTAAAATTATAATCAAAGGGACGAGTCAGGAAATACATGTCAGGCCCTTAAAAAAGAAATGTCGATGGGGCAGATCGTGTGGATGTAGGGGACATATGAGCAACAGTGGGTGGGCGGTGTTACGGTATACATGGGGGTGGGAGACAGTGTACATGGAGGCGGGAGACATACATGGTGTGTACATACACGGTAGGGAGGGGGAGGTGGGAAGATGGGGGAGTGGGGGGAGGATTGGGGAAGGATGGGGGAGGCGGAAGACCCAGAGTATCCCCTGTACCCCCATCGTGGGGTGCAAGCCACACGTAAAAAGGTCGAAAGAAATTACGTGAAATAATGCAATTTCCTGCAATCTAGGCAACTGAATAAATTGCTTCAGAAGAAATTAATTTATACTAGTTTTTGTACAAATGAAACGATGCACTTTTTTCGCGAGTAAGTTGCTTTAAACTGTTGTTTTAGGGTATTTAAGTTTTTCAACCTGAATGCCATTTATTATCAAATATTTAGGCCTACCCAAGTACCACAGGAACAAGAGAGCCTGCTTTTCAAATGGAATTGGTGGGCGGCCATGTCCAGTCGTCTGCATCTCTTCATGCTGGCTTAACTCGGTAACAAACATGTTGAATGTTTCCCTCTCCAGGCGGAAATGGGATTTAAAGTCAGAGGGTGAATAGCTTGGAACGGTGACCTCAACATAATTTTCAATCCGAGGAACCTTGTCTCGTCTGCTATGCGTATGGCTCTCTTCAAGCAGTAATGAAGCATCATGACTGTCGATGACTGCGTGTGTTATCTCATTCTTCGATTTCGTGAATAATAGGATTGCAAGTGCTATTCGTTTGTTCTTGTCACTGGCATCCATGATAATTAACCCGGCTTAACCCAAAAACCGTTCGTTTATCTTCCCTAACCCAGATGCGTTCGATTTCTTACCCAGGTTACCCCAGGTGGCTCTGGGGAAGCAAATCGAACGCACTATATGTTCACGTTATTCCTAGGTTATCGTGTGACCCAGGGCAGTTTGTTGCCCGCGAAGTTGGCGTGGTCAGTCCTACGGTGGCATGATCTAGCCCAATCATGTACTTGGCTCCCTAGGGTATGTGAGCCAATGCTCTCTTGTGTAGCTATTGGTTATGTAGCGTTTCGCATCTCCCGGCGGCACCCGATGGCGCCACCGGTCGATACTTAGTGACTAGCACACAACCTTAGGTATTTCACTCACCTGTTGTGCCCGGAGGCGTTGAACTGGCCGTATCGTCACCACCCGGACCCCGCTAGCCACTCGAGCGCTTCAGTGCTACTGCGCTCCTGCAATAACCCGTTCTGCTGTGTTCCGGTTCCGGTGCGTCGTAGTTAGTAACGACACGCACACACAACGGAGCAACTCCCACCCCTGCCCGCTGGCCTCGCGTTACATTGAATAACAAGTGTATACCCAGGGTAAACACAGAGGTTAAACAAATAGAATGGTCTATGAACGCAGCCGGGCAAAAGGGCTACAGTACAGTTAATTAACCGGCGGCCTCCCCTCCCGTGCAGCCGCGCATGAAATAGACTAACTCTCCCGCTATTCGTGCAGAGCCGATACTTCTACTCTAGTATTGTATTATTTACTCGCCCCACAACGACGGGACAATACGGGGTTCTACTCACCCAACGGCCGCTCTAGGCAGAACACGGTGGTTCTCTCTCTCTCTCTCTCTCCAATGCTATCTCTCGAACTCTCTCGAACTCTATTATCTCGAACTCAATTATCTGCGTACAACCTCTCCCGTGTGCACCTCTTGCTCTCACTCTCTCCTCTCTCTCTCTCTCTCTCTCTCTCTCTCTCTCTCTCTCTCTGTCTCTCGCTCTCTCTCTCCAATGCTATCTCTCGAACTCTCTCGAACTCTATTATCTCGAACTCAATTATCTGCGTACAACCTCTCCCGTGTGCACCTCTTGCCAACTACCAAGAACTACACGACGATTTCCCGCCTATAACCTGCAGGCCAACTGTTTCGCTGTGCTCTGCCGCTAGAGGGGGAACCACTTCATCCAACATGGCGGCCCTCTTTGTTGATGTTTTAACAATCGGTAAGCAACCCCAAGACAAAACAGGACACAATGACAGAACAATTAGACAATTACAAACATTTACCTTCTCCCCATCTCCCGGTTGTCCGCAGGCCGTCCCGAACTCCTGGTGCAGGGCATTGCTCTTTCACGATGGGAGTCGCACTGCCAGGACGAGTGGTCTCGACGACCGCGGAGTGCTTTCTCTGGGAGGTCGACCTGACCCCTGCCACCGGGGTCGCTCTTGCTGCCTAAGGGGACAACAGCAGCTCGTCCGCGAATGGCATCTCCTCCCATCCATCGCTAAGCTCCATGGGCTCCTCGCCGAGCAGCTCCCTCTCCCTAGCCTCCTCGGCTGCGTCATCTCCTTCTCCTCCGGCGCAGCTTCTCCCTCCGGCTGCGTCGTCTCAATCGTTATCAAGGATAACTCCGGAATCCGTCTCAAACTCCGACACTAATGGGGAACAAACCCCAAATTTGTTCCGATCAAGGGTAATAATTCTGAATGCCTGTGGGTGAGTAGCGCGGTACCAGCCGGCAAGAGAACTCACGTGACGCAACTACCATGGGTGCTCCCTAACAGATACCCGAATCAGTGCAGTGCAACATTCTACGGACAGGAGGGGGTAGTCGCTTGGCCGACAGACACGGGTCCGTAGCAGTATGGAACCCGCACCCCGTCCCTACCCCGCAATACGGCCGGCCCCGTGGCCCCCTATATCTGCGTTAGCCACGGATCAGGAACTCCAGGAGCCCCTACATGTCCGCCCAAATCAAGCTACTGGCGAGAGACATCCTGCCCCCCCCCCACGGAGCTCCGGATGCCAAGAGTTGCGCCTGACCATAGCGGCCTTTCGCAACTGAGAACCAGCCCATCCGCAGCTTACATCGCTACCAAGCGCTCAAGCAAGGTGAGGTAGTATTATCAGAAAACGCCCTGGAAGAGGAGAACTCACCGGATATATCAGCATCACAAGGCCTGACCCGCAGACCCAAACGCCGCAACCCGGGCCGAACAGACAGCATAGCCTCCCGAATTAGTATGGCGAGCCCTGAAACACTCGGTCTGACAATAACCCAGAGAATAATCTACCGAGCACAGTCGTGACACACACGACATCCAGGGTTACCTTACCGCACCAAGAATTAACATGGCACGATAACATTATCCGGGAACTACAGACTGCATGAAATCGTTACCAACCATGGCAAGCGGATAGACTGCTGCTACACCATTATATGGCTTGCTCCCCACGAACCAACAGTCACCCCTCGGTCTGACAACCTCTTACTACGGGGACGCATAACCGTAGTGACACGGAGCTTTCACGAATCTCCTACCCGGTGTGATCTGCACCGAGTTAGAAAACTCAAAACCACCCAAACGGTCCCTCGCATGCCCGGCCACCAGTGGCTTAACAGGAACATCCCCAGAACCAATCTGAGGGCCAACCACCTGCCCCAACTTCACCGATTGTGTCTTGAGGCTAGAACGAGACAATCCTGATCCATCAACCCCGTCCAACCCTGTGTCATCCCTCACCTGGGAATCCGCGCCACGCGGATCATGTGCACCTTGACGCGCCACGTTCCCCGGACCACCAGACCCACCAACCACCTCTGCGTCTACACCCTCAGCCCCATCTCCCAGCCAGTCTCAGCCCCATCTCCCAACCAGGAGACTGGCGCACTCACACCCTCGTAGTCTTTCAGGTTATCTACGGCGACCACCTTAACTACACTATCAGGGGAAGCCTGAATCCACCGAACGTTACCCTTCCCACGCAACACTAAGAAAGGGCCCCGCCACGGAAGTCCCAACTTAGCATCCGCAGGAGGGTAGAAATACCACACCCATTCCCTGGGAGCAAACGTAGAAGTACGAACTTTACGATCGTAACCCCTCTTCTGACGCTGTGCCGCCCGACCTAGCTGTGCTCGCGCATATACATGCGCCTCTCGAGTCGCACGCTTGACCCACTCCACAGTCAAATCATTACGAGACATGACAGGACTTCAAGGCAGGGGACGAATGCATTACTTCCAGCAATCGACACCACGCCTGTTCGCTAGCCTGCTCCGACGAGAGGAAAGGTTGCACCCTAACTGTCAGCCTCTTAACCTCAGGCGCATACTCCTGCCAACTCTGGCCTGGCTGGAGAACGTAGTCACGGAGAGCCGCGCGGCGCTCTAGTGCACTACCTAAAGGCTGAAACCGTCCAATCAAAGCCCGACGAACCATGAGTTCATCAACGCCGTCATCAGTCTTCCAAAATGGCGGACGCTGGCCACTCGAGGGCCCCTACCAACCGCATTAACCTCTCCTCACTGCCCCAACCATTGAGTCTGCATATCAGATCAAATTGGCGGAGAAAGCCTTCCAACGGAATACCATCTTTCCCTGTGAAGGACTTAAACTTAATCCAACTCCCACCAGCTCTTAAAGGGAACCCCTCCGATTCCCTCACAAAAGGGGACGCGAAATTCACTCCCTCCCCCCTCTCACAGAGCCAGCTAGCGGACCCACCCTCCGGTGAGTAAACTCCAAGCCACCCTCTTGATGCCCGAACCCCGCCATCTCGTCTGCACGCCCCCTGCTAGCAGAAAGCGGATTCTCATTCCCCCACCCAGAAACACGCCTGGCCCGTGGAGCAGGGGTAACCGTAGCCCGAGCCACCGACTGCGGCCAATTAGCGCGTGCCGCTGCTCCTTCGTCGAGATCAATAAACCATGAAATCGACTCATGACTACGTGGGGGAGTTCTAAACAATTCCCGCCCTTTACATGGAGAAAGGGTCACTGGTGGAGTCAAACTAGTCTCCGCAGCCCCACCACCCCGTGTCTGGACACCTAAGCCTAGCTGTCACTTCCCTCGCACACCCTTAGGCAGCATCGTATGCCAACCCCCCGGCAAACGTCGACAAACCGCCTACACCAACCAACTACACTACGCAACTAGACCACCACCTAGCCAGCAACCCACAGCACCCCAATGCAACCCCTGTTACAAAGAGTTAAACTGGCACGCACCAGTGTAGCTGAACTTATACTGGTCACTGTCACGGAACCAGTGTAGCGTTTCGCGTCTCCCGGCGACACCCGATAGCGCCACCGGTCGATACTTAGTGACTAGCACACAACCTTAGGTATTTCACTCACCTCTTGTGCCCGGAGGCGTTGAACTGGCCGTATCATCACCACCCGGACCCCGCTAGCCACTCGAGCGCTTCAGTGCTACTGCGCTCCTGCAATAACCCGTTCTGCTGTGTTCCGGTTCCGGTGCGTCGTAGTTAGTAACGACACGCACACACAACGGAGCAACTCCCACCCCTGCCCGCTGGCCTCGCGTTACATTGAATAACAAGTGTATACCCAGGGTAAACACAGAGGTTAAACAAATAGAATGGTCTATGAATGCAGCCGGGCAAAAGGGCTACAGTACAGCTAAGTAACCGGCGGCCTCCCCTCCCGTGCAGCCGCGCGTGAAATAGACTAACTCCCCCGCTATTCGTGCAGAGCCAATACTTCTACTCTAGTACTGTATTATTTACTCACCCCACAACGACGGGACAATACGGCATTCTACTCACCCAACGGTCGCTCTAGGCAGAACGCGGTGGTGCTCTCTCTCTCTCTCTCTACAATGCTATCGCTCGAACTCTCTCTCTATTATCTCGAACTCCCTTATCTGCGTACAACCTCTCCCGTGTGCGCCTCCCGCCAACTACCAAGAACTACACGACGATTTCCCGCCTATAACCTGCGGGCCAACTGTTTCGCCGTGCTCTGCCTCTAGAGGGGGAACCACTGCACCCAACATGGCGGCTCTCTTTGTTGATGTTTCAACAATCGGTAAGCAAACCCAAGACAAAACAGGACACAAGGACAGAACAATTAGACAATTACAAACATTTACCTTCTCCCCATCTCCCGGTTCCCAGGGGGCTACCCCCCTCCCCATCGCTCTGGGAGCCCGAGGGCCCGGTGCTACCGCTACAGTTATAATGATGTTGTATTTTGTATAATGTACAGTGTATAAACTATATGGTGTTATTTCTGTAACTAGTCTATCATTCTAATTATTCTCAACGTTTAAATGGGGTCGGTACCCCATCAGCATTAAGCTATTAGAACAGTTAATCGATTGTATGTACATGTTGCGTGGTTTTAAGCGCTAGGCTGTCCATGCGCTCATGCATGTGTATTTGTATGTTCCAGGTTTTTTTTTTTTTTTCACAATTAAATCGTCTACCCCGCACTTGATTGTTGGAGTCTTTTTCCGGATCTCACAATAGCATGTAGAATGAATTAGAAACAAGTACTTTCACTACAGACATAATGTGATGTACTATGAAAATATACAACTTTTTACAAGTCAGTGTGTACAGTGACAGTATCACCCAATGTGATGCGGATGTTACATTGGCCAGGAAAAATCAATACATCGGATTAATGTTCTGTACTGTATTTCTGCATGATCTCTGTTACTTATACTATCAATATAAGATGATATAAGAAAGTATACATACCTGTATAACAGCTCAGAAGCAGTCAAATTAGTAAAATTCATCCTCAAAAATTTATGGTGGCTGCCATTTTCGAATTTCTAATGAATGAATGTACTTTATTTTTTTACCACCAGATGTTGCTAGAAATGTTATACTAGTGTCACTTTGGGCCTTAGAGGTACCACAATAACTTAATATAAGTTGAGTTAGGTCTTAGGCGCCCCCAAAATTCATGTGACGCCGGTGTCACCGAGGGTTGCTCAGGGTTAAGCTCACTCTTTATACCTTCAATGGATTGTTTCAGCCGAAGTTCCAGTCCCGTTAGTAGCTCATTGATGTCCGCTTCTTTCGTCATGTGTCCGAGATCTTCATTTTTGTGTTCGTGTAGCGCAGAAGCATACTCATTTGATATTATTTGCAAATTGACCTACATGTATATGATATATTTTTATTCATGTGCACTGACCATTCACACTTCACCCATTGAATTACATTATGACCACATTGTATGCAGGTCTGACTTTAGCTCATATTTAAAGCCGGGCGCACACGCCGGCGACAATGCAACGGTAAATTGCCACTTCATCTACAACCACTTCGTCTACAACCTCCCATACCCCCGCTCCGCTGACCCCCTCGTTCCTTGCAGACGGTAATAAAGCCTCCACGTCGATATTTGCCGTAATTTTCACTCTCAAAACGCTTGATCGAAAAAGAATATAAAACAACAATGATCACACAGTTTCAGCTTCAGTCTTCAGATGAGCTACAGAGCTATACTCCTCGCTCTGGTGGGTGGGGGGTGTTCATCTACATGACTCTTTTAGAGCAAAACCTTATATTTTCTCATTCCTTATGGTAAGACTCAAAAAACGTTTGGGTAACACTTCTGGGTCAAGTATATTTTTTCTGTACAGCTAATTATGTGATTTTCGGTTAGGTGCCAAAGTGAAAAAATTACAATATTGAAGTTTCAGAGCATAAATATTTATTAAGCAACCATAAACTTTCAAATTGCACTGAATTACATTGAATGAGTATTACTAATAACTTTCTAGCATGATTTGTTGCCATAAACCTTGTTTAATAGTACGAAATGGCTACATTATGCTCAATTTTAGCAAAAAAATAGCCAAAAATCGCGTTCACTTTGAAAGTAGCTCTAAGTTGCTTCTTACTCACCCAATATTGTTGCTAGAGCTACCAAAATTGGCCAAAGGTTTCATTATTAAGTGCTCTAACTGACTAAACCTTCATAATGATGTTTACCCGCTCTATATGATGCACAGGGGGGCTATTGTAACTCAGGATCAACCATACCGGTGTGCGGAAAACTATGAACCGGAAAACTAAAACCTAAAACCTCTGACACGGAAAACTATGACCCCGACAAAACCTACCTCTTGCCTCCTTTGCAGGCGTTGGAGAGTGTTGGGTTAGCGTTTATTCAGCGTTTGAGAGTGTTTTTCGCAGAAAAGCAGTATTTCGTGATCGCGGCCGCGATCTTGGACGCGCGAAAGAATCGGTCTGGGGCGAGCGAGCACCAAGCTCGGCCCCAGTCGGCCCGTCCAATATGGCGATTGGAGTTTTCTCGCACTCAAAAAACAAACAAACAACTCCCCTCTTCTCGCTCGCCGAAGGAGTAATACTTTGAGCGTTCAAAGGATGGGTAGTAAAAGCCTGAAGAAAGAATCAACAGTCCAAAATGTATCAAAGTAAATGAGCATTGTTGAAATCCGCGAAAATCCATTTTAAGTCTTTGCTTCATAACGGTCAGTGTTTTCCCCACGCCCATACAAAAAAACCCTATCAAACGGAAAACTATGACCCGGACACTACTCACTCCTATACCTCTAGCTTGCCGAAGAACTGATTCTCTAGAGCATTCTAAGGCGAGAATTTTTTATTTTGTAGGTTTACAGATCCGCCGACCCGAATTTTCAAGAAAAACGAAAAAAAATAAAAATTGAAAATCTGTATTTTTTTATTCCCGCCGACCTTGTCTCTAAGAAATATGAATAAAAAAAATTTAAATGTAAAAAACAAAAACATTTCATAAACAAATAGATAATATAAGTAAAAATAATTATAAGTTGAGTTTTGTTTTCATTTAGTTTTCTTAAAATACTGTAATATCATGTATAACAGTATCACTGTATTTTGACTTGATTGATCTGACAAAACGACATTTTTTTTTTACTCTATTGAGTCAACAACAACAACAAAAATTCTGTAAACCAACAAAATAAAAAATGGTGGCCTAAGTAAATAAACGTCGTTAAAATTCATAAAAATCCATTATAAGTACGTGTTTTATAAGGGTCAGTGTTTTCCCCACGCACATACAAAAAACCCCTATCTAACGGAAAACTATGACCTGGGCACAACTCACTCCTATTCCTCTAGCTTGCGGAAGAACTGATACTCAAGAGCGTTCTAAGTAAATAAACGTTGAAATTCATAAAAATCCATTTTAAGTCCGTGTTTTATAAGGGTCAGTGTTTTCCCCACGCCCATACAAAAAACACCTATCAAACGAAAAACTATGACCCGGACACAACTCACTCCTATTCTTCTAGCTTGCTGAAGAACTGATACTCTAGAGCGTTCTAAGTAAATAAACGTTGTTGAAATTCATAAAAATCCATTTTAAGTCTGTGTTTTATAAGGGTCAGTGTTTTCCCCACGACCATACAAAAAACCTCTATCAAACGGAAAATTATGACCCGGACACAACTCACTCCTATTCCTTTAGCTTGCTGAAGAACTGATACTCTAGAGCATTCTAAGCAAAATAAACGGTGTTGAAATTTAAAAAAAATCAATTTTAGTTGATGCTGAAATGCGAAATAAAATGACGCCGAAATACAAATAACGGCGTGGTGAAACTAGTCGTGTGTGTTAGCGAATATCTAAAGCGGTGCTGTGAATTCAAAGTCCAAATTCAAGAAGATCATGATAGTGGGAAAAACGATACCCCTCAGTGACTGCCTGGAAGCAGTGGGGGACGATGCCGCAAAGAACGAAACATCGGAAATGTGTTTTATAAGGGTCAGTGTTTTCCCCACGACCATACAAAAAAAAACCTATAAAACGGAAAACTATGACTCGGACAATACTCACTCTTGTTCCTCTCGCTCGCTGAAGAAGAGATACTCTAGAGCGTTCTAAGTAAATGGTCAGTGTTTTCCCCACGCCCATAAAAAAAACCTATCAAACGGAAAACTATGACCCGGACAAAACTCCCTCCTCCTCTCGCTTGCTGAAGAAATGTTACTCTAGAGCATTCTAAGCAGTCTTAAGCTTGTAGAACAATGAAACAACAAGAAGTATCAAAGAATCAACAGTTTAATATACTAATTAATGAAATTAATTAGTATAATAATTAATATAATATTAATGAAAAATATACTAACTAAATGATTTTTAACAAAAAAACTATAAAACGGAAAAATATTACCCGGACGACCGCTCTTTCTCATCTCTGTGATGTGAGGGAGAGATACTTGCGAGTGTCCAAAGGGGCTTAAAGTATATACGATAATTTTTCGTTTTACACCAATACTTAACAAATAAAACACAACCGTGTTTGCACACGCTTATGCAAACCGAGTTAGGGCTGGAAGAATTCGAGAGCAGATTAGTACAAACCCAAGCCGCAGGCGAGGGTTTGCACCTGCTCGAGAATTCTACCAGCTCTGACGAGGTTTCATAAGCGTTTGCAAACACAGTTGATGTGTTTTATTTGTTTTATAAAACGTTTCCGTGATGTGACGTCACAACCGTGTTTGCACAGGGAAATGCAAACATGGCTATCAGCCAATCGGAGCGTGCATACTATCTTGAATATTTTATAAAAATACATATGAATTGTCATGCACGTCTTGCACATACCCTCATAAAAAAACATTCTCTGTGAAAAAAAGCATTACATACCCTTCTAGACATTCTATTAAATGAAGTAACTGAATTGTCGATATCTGGTATGAACGTCGAAATACATCGATACATTGAATAAATGCAAGTCTATGACATCACCTTGTCGTGACACTAGCAATTGCCAATCCTTAAAAGCACACTCATTTAATGTTATCTCTAACACACTAATAAAAAAAACTATGATAAGTCTAAAAGGCAACGCAAATGACGCTGAATCGTAAACCATTAATCAGATAAATCTCCCTCTTGCGTTGCATTACACTAGCTAGCCTCTCTAATAATTCACTAACAAGATCGCACCGACTGTAACAAAACTAGTTCGTATACTTATATAACATCTCTTATATAAAAAAAACCTGACCTAATGTAGCACAAGCCAATAGGACATTTGCATGATGACATCATTTGACTACAACTACCAGAATCCTTTTCAGTTTTCTTTTCTTTTTTAGATTCAATAATCCCTCCGAGAATGTGAAAACAAGAGCCCTAATTTTCTACAAAAAAGGGGCAGTGCAAAGGTTTGTGGTTGTTGTAGTCAACTGCGTCATCATGCAAATGTCCTATTGTTCTGCAACTGTTTCATTGTTTAGTCTGTTATTTACATTTGCATACGGCTTCCCTCTGAAATCCTGCCTTAGACAACTCGAGATGATTAAAATCCAACTTATTTGATAGCTCCTGATAATCTAACCTGCGAGCTATTTTTCATGCATACTTGATATTAACTCTAGTAGCGTGGGAAAATGAGAAAACACAGTAGTAGAGCTCGAAATGTTTTGCTTACACCTAGTAAACATACATAGTGGATAACTTTCCTGCACAACCCCGTCTCTTCTTCTGTTGTTTCAAATATTTTAATTTTTAATTTTATACTCTAAAATTTGGTCGTAGGACAAAATTGTGTCAAATCAGACTAAATAAAAAAAGAACGTTTAAAACGTAACTTTAAATTTGTTTCAACAAATATTTACTTGTTAAATTGCGTTTAAAAATTGAATCTAGTCATGAAACGTGAACTGTAAAAACCCATAAAAAGAATGCTCTCCGACTCGTTCACATCGTTGTCATAAATTAGACATCGGGAGTCAATCATACACTGGAAATCAGTTTTTATTAGCACGGATCGTAGCCTAGTTCAGCTTTTAGTAGATTCTTGTGAGACTGTTGCAGTAACACAACCGCTGACGCTGAGATCTCTACTAAATCGGGCTGAAAGTAAGGAAACTGATTCCTGATGCATTTGCCTTGTACACAATAGAACTTCGTTGTTTCCTTTCCAGAGGGAAGTTTCTGCCTAGGCTGTTTGGGATCCGGATAAACCCATTTCTCCCTGTGAGAAATGACAATGTCGAAACGTGCGATCTTCCTCTTTCTCGAGAATTCTACGCGGCATTGCCTGCAATCTTTAGCGTCTCCAACCTCGTCAAGAAAATTAACAACGAACATGTTGTTGTGATGTACTTCTGTGAAGGGCCTGCCATCACTTGTGCCTTTCTGTGCTCTTGTAATTCTCCAGGGGTTATTATTTGTCTCTCCCTTTTTCCCTTGACCGTTCTTTGGTGGCTGGATAAGGCTACTTCTTGATGGTCTTGAAATCCGTGGCGACTTTTTCAAGTATGCCAAATGATCTCTTAGTACGCCACTCATCTCCGCTACGCAGAGACCATGCTTGCAGAAGTTATTGTATCTGTAGCACTTACACTGACAACTCACGTGATCTCTGTATACATTGCATTCGTACATTGACTTTTTCACATCGTTTGCTGCGAATTGATACTTGGTGTTGGTAGCTGCGGTGGCGAGGGAAGGCTTTATTTGGACTGCTTCTGGAGAATTAAGAAGTTGTTCTGCATTCCCCACAATGGTGGCAATCAACCCATCTTCCCATTTCTTGTACGACAAAAGAATAGTTGTCACATCCTCGCTAAAGTCCTTGAATTCCCGTACTTTGGTGGATTGCACGGTACGCACCTTAATGCGTTTACCTCTCAAAGCGTCCTCAACGGACATTTTGTTAAAATGCCGTATGAATTCCTTCCGACCACTGGCACTCATACCAAACCATTCTTCTGGTGGAACACTTAAATGACTCACCACTTTCGCCAGCTCAAATTCATCACTTATCCCGCAAATGGCCTTTTGAAGTTCTTCTTGCTGATGCTTGTCGACCTCCTCAAACATGTCTCTCGTGAACTGAAGTTTCGAGAGATTTGTTCTACTCTTTTTGTTTTTCGTGACTGTCTCCATTTGACGGGTCAACTTGTTGTTAATTGACTCCGACTGGTTCGAATAGCACCTTACAGGCTTTCCCATAAGAGGATCGAGAGGTATGTCAGCTTTTCGTCTCGGTTTCTCTATCATACACTTTCTCATCATGCTGGAGTGATGGTTTAGGTACTGCCAGAACTCAACAGTCTCCCGTCCTGTGATCTTTTTCTTCTTTCTCTAGCGTATCCTGTGCTTTCAGCAGCTTCGACTTGAGGTAGGACTTGTCACTGGCATCTAGTATTCCTACTTCTCCTTCGTCTGTATTTCAGAACACCTGATCTAGAAAGAGTTTCTGCTCGGATTTCTTCCTGATGCCGATTTGGACTAGCTTGTCTGCACAGTTTGAATGGAAGTGCCTGCAGGCCCGTGGAATGCCGCAGGGTCTCTTTCAATGAGCTATGGAGGGGATCTTCGCCATCTGTGATGAAGCCCTTACAATTATCTGAAAGACCAGGGGATGTATTGGCAACAGCTTGAACAATCTTCTTGTAGACGACTTTTTGCTTGCTGTGGTGCATGGCAGTTGGGCCAAGAAAACAAGGTGGTTTCCCTGTACGTTTTGATATTGGGAACTGATGTTTGTATGTGATGGTCGTAACTTCAAATTTGCCAAAGTTGAAGGTAGGGTCTGCAATTAGGGGATAGGAGAGTTTATCAAAGGTGGTAAACCTGGCCAGGTCTCCGGTCATGTGGGGCTTTGCCAGTACCCAGAGATCTTCCGGAACGTCATGATGCTCAATTATTATGCCATCATCCTGGTTTTTCGTGGCCGAATAATTTCATTTGTGGCAGCTTTCCGTTTCAGGTCGGATACTTGTTTGATGGACCTCGGTAGCTCCGCAGGGTTAGCAGCCTTGAGCACTCCACCAGCAGCCTTGGAGACTTTTCTATAAGCAATAGCAGGCGCACTGTTCCTTATTTCATCCTTGCGGTCCTCCAAGGTGCTTTTCTTCATGGGGTAGAACGGTTTAGTGGTGCTCTTACTGTTCCCATGCGGAGCTACGGCAAATGACATTTCTTCAGACCCCTCTTTCCCTGTCGTGTATTGTTGTAAGATGGTATTGTTCACGATCTCGCCATTTTTGTTGATTAGGTGGAAAATTGACCGGCCAAGGCCGACCTTGTTTTCCATGCAGTGCATGCTCATATGGTACGTGCTTTCGTTCTTGAGGTCTACCTTCTTTTTCTCTATGATCTCGACATCTTTCGAGTTGATTGCTTCTACAGTCCAAATTGCAATGCGCCGATATACCAGATAAACACCATTCATATCGGTTTTACAATCCTTCCAGGTCTTCAGTTTGCTCGAATCTACCAGAAAAGACACGTTCTGCCTTGGGCACACAGGTACCGTCTGACATTTCTCCTGATTGTGCTCTTCAAGGATATTCTTCACGGCTTCGGTTGGAGTGTATCTTTCTTTTTTTGCCATTTTCAAATACGGGAACGTTGCTTTTGTTCTTAAAGAACAGTTTCTTGGGCTGTGGAGATAGATAAAAACGACCATCATTTTAAAATAATTATCCATCAAAATCACAGCTGAGTGGGGGTCTTTTTACATACTAATGACGTCATCACGTGACGTCAGAATGACTTTCTTAGTTTGATTTGGCTAAATTTTGTGATTAAACGATTTGATCATTTTGCATAAGACAAATGAGGGATTTTTCTTTCTCATTGTTAACAATACTATTGTAACGATGTGATTCGTTAGCGGGGTAAGACTACTTGCGATCTAAGGCTAGGCGTAGGTAGGTGTAAGTATGTAGGTAGATGCAGGAGTGGGAGAACGCAAACCAACAGATAGACAACAACTATGTTAGTAACGTACCACACTGGTGTTTATTGTTCGACATGATGGACGCCGAACTAGATACAAGATACAGAGTATGCAATACAAGATATGGAATGTGGGTGAACGCTGGAGCAAACGAGGGAACAAGAGTCAGTCAGAAAGACAGCCAAGTTCTCTCGAGCTCAGCTAGAGCCTTCGCTTTTAAGTCTGTCCGTAATTGGTTATCATAAACCCGCGCCTTAGTGACAAGTTTCTCATGGCGCGAGTTTCTCACGGTGCGACTTCGAGAGCAGGTGCTTTTCCACCATCGCCTCTTCTCCTTTGTCGCACCTCAGTGTCACCATCGGGATTCATTATCGCGACGGGCGGGCTCGGATGTAGCCGGTGTTTATGTACCATAAACACTCCTCGCTACACTATCACTTGCTCTCTGGACAATAACTTTTTTTATTATTTATCTATTTTAAAACCCTCGATTATTTTAATGCGGTCTAGTAGTCGCCCCCTCCCCCAATCTGCATAGGGCTAATGGCCGCGAGAAGACATGTATATATCTATTAAAAAATAATACTTATCAACTGCACTTTATCATAAATAATACTTATCAACTGGTTACATTGTGGATTATAAGCCTGATTCAAACTGGTAACATTGTGGATTATAAGCCTGATTCAAACTGGTTACATTTCTTTTCTCTCTGAGTCTTTTCAGCTTTCCCTTACAAAAATACACCGGATTTGTTATTTTAGTTTCCCAGACGATTGAATATGAAGGAAGACCACCTGAAGCCATATCTGCCACAACATTGCAATAACATGCATATGACAAGAGTTAACTCAAAAGGAGGCCACTTATAGACAGAGCTCCCTTGTGTGCTAACTGTGCTCATATGGCAATTTATATTCACCTTGCTACTAGTTAGGCGATGCCTCTGTGGGGGGCTTGACATCACAACAACGTCGTCATCATCATCCTCTTCCACTGACAGACATGCCTTAGCATCTCTAGAGAACCTGTTAAAGATAAAACAAATGGCGCATTTTCAGTACTGGTTATCTGACAACCTACACCAAAAAGGTACACCGTAATAGTTCTACGTAATAGTAACCGCGGATTCAATATGTATGCCAAAATGTATACATTCAGATTGGCTGGGAGCAGTTCCGTTTGAAATTGAAATTCATTGGCTGACCAACAATAGATGAATTGTATTTCGTGCCAAAAAATAACTTTCTCTACTGTGTAGAATGAGCGGTACGTTTTCAAGAATACACTTATCCAACTCAATTTGTGTACCAACCTGTTTTCAGATGTACAGCATGAGTAGATCACAGCACCTTTGTCATTCGTCGTCTATGTAATCAAATAAATTAATTAGAACATGAGGCTAGTAAGGGGCCGACCATTGAACTCTTAAAGAAAAAAGGTTGTTTAATGTTGAAAAACAATTTCCTAAATAACAGTTTATTTGGCAGTGGCGATAGATGAAAACGAACATCATCATAAAATAATTATCCGACAAAATCACAGCTGAGTGGGGGTCTTTAATGTAATTTTGTATACTGATGACGTCATCACGTGACGGGCAGAATGACTTCATCAAATCATAATAAATATCATATTCTTTATTTGATATAGCCAGGAGTTCATAACCAGAAGTGGCCATTTCTTAATATGTATCAAAAGTATTGATCTAATTTTAAAACCCTCAATTTTTTTTTAAACCCGGTCTAGTTCTAGACCCCCTCCCCCTAATTTCAATTGGGGGTAATGTACATATGGCTGCGAGAGGACATGACATTTGTATATATCTATTCGCGATCGATAGGCTATTGTGAGTTATAAGCCTGATCAACTAGTTATATTTCTTTTCGAGAAGATCTAATATAACGAAAGACTATAACAGATGCCATATTTGCCAAAATATTGCGATAACATGTTTATGGTAATTTATATTCACTTCGCTACTAGTTAGTCGATGCCTCTTGGGGGGGGGGCTTGACACCACAACAACGTCGTCATCGTCATCCTCTTCTCTAGAGAACCTGTTAAAGATGAAACAAATGGCGCAGTTTCAGTACTGGTTATCTGACAACCTACACCAATTGGCTGAACAACAATAGATACATTTTATCACGTGTCTCGGTCACACACACACAAAAATCCAACTATCGCACTCATCTTGTGTACCAACCTTCCAGTTTGTAGAGGTCTCTTCTTGGGGTTGGTCAATATAACAACATCGTCATCGCCATCGCCATCGCCATCACCATCGCCAAAGTCATCCTCATCATCATCATCATCATCCTCGTCCAGTGATGCGATGTCTGTAAAAAAAAACAGTTATACTTAAAATGACCAGCGTCGCACCTGATACAGGCATGCGAGTATCTCTCATATATTATATGATTCTAATATGTCTATATACATTAAGGTTGTCCGAGGTGAAATATAAATATCCACATATCCCTATTGTTCTTGGTACTGGAGTATCTCATATATTATTTTTTCCTAGCGGGCGCGGTAACGATCGAATTCTGTCCTCTGATTGGTTCTCAGGGCGCGTGCGCGGGCGGGCAATATTTTCCGATCTCTGCCCACTGGCACGGTAAACCATTTACGCGTGCTAAATGGCCAAAAAATCTCATTTTTATCCCAGTATATGGATATTTGTCTTTGTTCTTGGACAACCTTAGTGGCTGCGACTTTACTCACCATAGCTCTCCTGGCGGTTAGTGATAGAAGAAGCAGCATTCTTTTGCTTGGCCTTACTGTTGACTACTTGCACGTCGGCGGCTTGCTTTGATGTGTCTGTAAAATAAAACCCTGTTATACAGGAAATAACATTAGCGTCCAAACCGATAGACGCATGAGAGTATCTCATATGTTCTATGATTCTACTTTATACAACAACTATAGTAAACTGCGCGCTTTGATTGGTCGAGAGCCGTGTGTTATTAGAGTACAGACTGCGTCTCGTGGCGTACAATTTTGGCTCACGCTTTGATGTCATCTGTGTATCTATTAGAGGACAGACGCGCGGCCTTACTCCCGATTACTTGCGCGTCGGCGGCTTGCTCTGACGTGTCTGTAAAATAAAACCCAGTTATACAAACCAGGCATAACAACTGGTTTTTGGAGGCTAATGAAAGAATTTCTTAAGTTCTCCCTCTGTTTGGGCGAATTTCTGTAGAAGTAATATACTCCCATCAAAAGAAGAATGGTCAGTTTGTAGATGTGCATCTCTTTGATAGCATCCTTGTATGCTAGCTCCAGGCGATGAGCTAAACAGTGGACTACCGTCACACTAGGCTGCAGTTGCTTTAAAAGAGCAGCTACTCCACCTTTTCTGCCTACCATGACTGCAGCCCCATCACACCCAAAACCAATCAGCTTCCTCTTCAACTCGGTCTCAGTCAGGCCAACCTGGGAAAGCCCACTCATAATCGCGTTGAACAGACCAGTGGCATCAGGGCTCTTCGGAGAAACAATACCCGCAAATTTAGTTTGAAGCACTCCACTGTCCACAAACCGTACAAATATTATTTCCTGCTCTGTTTTAGAGCTGTCCGTAGACCCATCCGATGTAACACTCACGAAACGTGTAGTGTCAACAGCCTTAATTAGATCAGATCTTGAAACTCCATCAATAAACTTGGTGAATGTCCGGCATGCAGCAGGGTTTCTATAGGTCTTGCCCACATCTAACCTCTTCTTTTCATCTAGCTCACATAGCCACTGATAATCCCTAAATGATCTCCTGTGCTTTGATAATGCATGAGCGTTCCTGAAAAGTATTTCCAGCTTACTCATTGTCGCCTTGTGCAGCGAACGTATGGCTAGAGCAGCAGGTGCAGACTCAGGTGCAGCTTTCCTTGCAGATAATTTAACTGCAAATTGATGACACGCTGACTTCTCGTGCAAAGCTATGCTTTCAGACTTGTAACTCGTACAACCTTGCAAAAACACCCTTGACTGTAGAACTGCGCGCTGCACTAGAGTTTCTTCATTTGTCTTACACAGACTGCACAGCATTCCCTTTTCACCATCCACAAGCCAAGGGCGGCCAATTGTCCATTTCTTCAAAAATTTCCTCTCTCTTTGTACTGTCATAAACTTTAGAATACTGACTTTGTGAGGTACTACTAGTACTACTAGTACTAACATTATATACATCAGATTTACAGTTTTTTGCCTTTTCAGGTTTTGAAACTCCACTAATAAACTGCCACATCCTTGTGGCTTGTGCATTTACTACAGTGATGGGTGTTTAATTTTTAACCCCTTCCTGACCAATAAATATCGACCGACACATGCACACCGCGAAGCAGAAGCTTCGATTTAGATTTTGATAGTGATGTTCATTGTTGGATGGTGCTGCCGTGACACACGCGCGCGCGCACACACACGCACAGAAAGAGATCGATATACGCGTGCCGCGCAGAAAGAGAGACACGTACGTACGTACGTATAGCCGTGAAATTAGCGGTATCCCGATATCCGCGGGATAGTAGATTCTTGTGTTGGATACCAGATTGCAATGCTTGCATGCATGGTATCCCGCCGGGATAGTAAAAAAAATATCGTCAAAATCTGAGCGGGCGCAGGCCACTCTAGCGTTATAGCGTTTTATACAGCAGGCATAGCATATTTGCAAGCGCCAGCATAAATGTGATGTGTATACATTGTATCAAGCGAACCAGACAATGCATCTAGACAATACGCCTGTCTGCAGTGTATTGTGGAGGCGTATGTAAAATGAAGCGATGAGAGTTTCGAAGGCAAACAATTGTCATATGATGAAATTTGACTATTTTTAGTCTATATTTGATGAAATGTAGACGGCTAGACGGGTATATACCCCCACACTTATTGAGGTGGGGTGACTTTTATCCCCCCTACTTTCAGGAAGAAAATGGGGAAAAATTGTAATATTTTACAGACAATAAATACTGGATATTTATCTACAAATCCGTCATCGCTATTCATACTCTCCTAATGTATTATTACAGAAATGGAACGTGACATACATCTACTGTAAAAGCGCTGTAACTCGTTCCAAGAATGACATTATTTTACTGAAACTCAAACGGTTAATTTTGGACGAGTTCCCCATATACGATTTTTTTTTCAAACTTCCCAAAGTCTTATCACTGCTCACGAAAGTTAAATCCTTGCTTTATTCAAAATTAGAATAGACCTATTGAGAGTTGGGATGTTGAATTTTCAGGGGGATTGAATGGGAAAATTCTATTTCATCTCAGCTCTTCATTCGGTTTGTATTCTTCTATTAGCTCATACGTGCGTCTCACCTTCCAGCGAATGCCAGCGAATGCCAACTCCATCAATCTCTGGAACAGCGGAGGTGCATTACAGAGCCCATAGGGAAGTCTCTTGAAACAATACAAGTTCGTCCCAATCGAGAAGGCCGTCTTGTCTCGATGGTCCTTGTTGACAGGGACTTGCCAGTAACCACTGGTCAAGTCAAGATTGCTGAAGAATGCAGCACCCGACATGGATGCTAGCGAGTCATCAATCCTGGGCAAAGGGTGGGCATCTCGCGCATGCGGCAACACCGCGCCACCTTCCGACACTAGTCCGACACTATGCCGCCGTCACATATATGTATATATATACACATATATATACATACATACATATATACACACACATACATACATATAT
>NW_014577117.1:557838-596377 GCF_000485595.1 Priapulus caudatus | reverse complement strand
CACAATTACTATAATAATTTTTTTTGTTTTGTTTTGTTTGATTGGCAGGTTAGATAATTTTGGAATCACATACGTAAACTTCCTCACGCACACACATGAAAACTGTTATCTAATAATAATAATTTCAAGTTCTGTCTCTCGATAACACACGTATAACGTGCCTCACGTCATCTTACCATAAGCAGACTAGCTACAGATATCAAATAGCTCCGAGCCAATCTGCGAAATGCTAGCAGTGCACACAGGTACTAGAGACTGCTCAATATATATATACGTATGTACAATACTTGCTACTAACATATCAGCAGCGAGGAACGCTTGTGATTTCTCGTTACTGCATTCCTGCCATATTACTTGCGAACTGCTGGGCTCAGCGAGTGACGTCACACACGCAAATTACAACATGCCACAGTCACAAAACATGTATTAACCGGTTATTACAGCTTCTGATCTTGACACTGAGTAGCATAAACTGGAAGACCCTATTTTATCTATAGTAATAGAAATCTTTATTAGGCATTTACATCATTTACTTGCCTCGCAATGGCACAGAAATTACGTCGATCATAACAAAGAATAGCATGGAACATGGCGGCCTCCAAGAAATCACCTGTGTGAGATCGAGTGCTCCTCCGATTTGGATTCGGGCAGAATTCCTTTGTTTGGAAATCAAAACTGCCCCACGTTCGGGCGTCACTGTGAAAGCTGACTATTATGCCTTCATGGGAGCACTCACAATAAATCGACAAACACAGGAATTTGGTAATGAACGGCTTTATTACGAGACGCCGGCTAACTCACGTCTGCTCACATTAATGTCGGCCAAGCAAGAGAGCGAGAGGGCGCGCGCCTCGCACATGCGGCAACACCGCGCCACCTTCCGACACTAGTCCGAAACTATGCCGCCGTCACAACAGTAATCTATATTCGTTTTTGATCGCATAGGTCACAGTCCAAAAGGATATATAATATTATATATATATATATCAAGATAGATAGATAGATATGCGTGCGCTTAAAAGCGTCAACGGTTTTACGCAAGCGGTATTTCCTCGATGATCATGCGTGAGACGCTTTCCCAGGAGGTGTAGCTGTCGCCGTGGCGGTATGCTGGATTCCTGCAGTCTCCCACGTACAGCTGTACGTTCACTATACCAGTAGACAGGCCATAGCAGATGCCTTCAACTGTCAACAATACACAGTATATTATGAAGATGTCGAGTTCTGCGTAAGATATTTTAGCAGGGATGAGGAAAATACTGGCACAACTATTGTTTGGAGCCCCGACTCAAATTTTCGGAAATGGGTATTTTCGAAATACTCTGCATCCTTCATTGTCAAAATAAAAAAAGCAGCCCAATCACCAAGAATTCAAACGTTCTCACCCCTCCCCCCCCCGCCGCATACTTATCGCGTTGTTTGGGAAGCACTTGGCGAACACAACGTACGATACGTACGTATCGAAGGCCTGTGTATGTCTAGTCCCTCCAGACTGCTGTAGATTGAGGCGTCAATGCGGGCCGGGTTGCCACACTCGCTGCCGTTGAAGGCGATGTGCCAGCGACTGCACGGCCTGCCTCCGGTCTTGATGTTACGAATGTTGCCTATCCACCTGATGTTCATTGTTGGATGGTGCTGCCGTGACACACGCGCGCGCGCACACACACGCACAGAAAGAGATCGATATACGCGTGCCGCGCAGAAAGAGAGACACGTACGTACGTACGTACGTATAGCCGCGAAATTAGCGGTATCCCGATATCCGCGGGATAGTAGATTCTTGTGTTGGATACCAGATTGCAATGCTTGCATGCATGGTATCCCGCCGGGATAGTAAAAAAAATATCGTCAAAATCTGAGCGGGCGCAGGCCACTCTAGCGTTATAGCGTTTTATACAGCAGGCATAGCATATTTGCAAGCGCCAGCATAAATGTGATGTGTATACATTGTATCAAGCGAACCAGAAGCAATGCGTTGCTGAGACAATACGCCTGTCGTGCAGCTGGTAACGTGTGGAGGCGTATGTATAAACTCGAAACGGGCGCGCTGAGCCGATGAGAGTTTCGAAGGCAACAATTGTCATATGATGAAATTTGAACTATTTTAGTCTATGATTTGATGAAATGTAGACGGCCCTAGTACAATAGCAGAATAACAAAAGTCATCAGTTTGGTAAATTTTTTATTTCCTGTCCGGCGATTACCAGAGAACGCGGGTACACGATCGGCGTTGCGCAAAAGATGCGTTGCTTCCCCGACCGCTGGAGGCGGTTAAGCGCGCACTTCGCGGACTGGGCGCAGCAGCGACCGCGTGTGTCGCAGCATCCGCACTGCCCGTCTAAGACGGATTCGCGCGGCGAGGAGCGAGGAGTGCTGGCGCGCGGGGCGAATCCGTTAGGCGGGAAGCGCTAACATCGCGCAGCTTTCGTCACGAGCACCGCGCTTCGGCTATGGCGCGCCTTCTGATGGGGCATTTGCTGCTGCTGCTGGCTGCAGTCAGCCGCGGCTGCGCGGCAGGGCGAGTTTTGTTTGCTGTTGCTGCTTGCGAGCTAGTCTACTTAGCTACGTGTAAAAAATGGCACGGCCAACGCCACCCCGTCTCGGCAGTATCTCGCCCCGCCATGCCAGCCCGCGGTGCTCGCACGACGTGCGTCAGCCACCGGCAGCGCGGGGTTTCCAAATAAGGTTGGTAAAACTCGCACGTACGCAGCCCGGCGCCGTAACGGCGGGAGCGCGTTTGAAGATAGCATCTAGGCCGCGCCACCCCACGTGGAGCGCCGTACGACACTTCGTAAAAAGCTCTGTGATAGACATAACTCTATACTCGGCAGTAGTGCCCGTCATCGCGTAGCGGCCAACGAGCGAGCGCGTCATCGCTGACTGGCAGCATTTCTGGAATTTTCTTGTAGGAGCCACTACGTCTTAGCCATGAGGCGTGCCACTCCAAAAAAAGTTTAGGGACCGTTTGGAGATGGCCTCCTGCCGTCCATCCCGAAATGTCGGTTGGATTGCGCCCAGTTTTCGCGGAGTGCGTTTTCAGACCCCTGTCTCAGATATCTGTCTAAATGGACAAAAAGGGGGGCGGCGTATTCGCTGTTGGGGCGCGGCTTTGCCGCGAGCTGTGCGCTGCGCGCAAAAACCGGGGCCGCAAGTCCGTCTAGTCGCTGTAAATAGAAAAAATCGTAAATAATAGCATGAACGGATCCTAGTGTGGTTGGGGGTCAACATCAGGTTGGGGGTCATATAGCAACAGCATCATGTTGGGGGTCATATAATTCGCCATGTAATGTGTGTATTCTGTGATAATTAGCAGGTATACTTATGTGCACGATCTGGCACATTTAAATTGAAGTTATAAGATGTGTATCGATTCTACGTATACCGAATTATATAAAAACAATCCATGTTATTAACTTTACCCGTCAATGTCAAATCCAATCATTGTAGTCCGGGAGCCATGGGGTCATACCCTGCACTAAGAGTTAAAGTTTTTTTCTTTGCTGATTCTTGTAGACTAGGTGTTGGTCTTCACTTTCTAGGTAGATGATCACCCGTTACCCTTGAGCATTTTTCTGTATTAACATTTTTGTGTTGAGAGCGTCAACTCAAAAATTGGCGAAAAATTAGGGGTGGAGAAAACAAAAAGTCTACTAGATCTGTTGTTTTTAAAGCTAATGGATCATGTGACCACTCAAAATGTTGGTATTTAAGAGCTCTTTCTAATGATAGGTGAATTATGAGGTCACTAGATTTCAAAAGGTCACCAATTTTTGACCTTCTTCGAAATCTTGAATATTGCTTTTAGCACTCCTGCCTTGGCCAAGAACAGGCTCTAATGGTGCTTTTTACCCCTAAATTTGTTCAAGGAGTTTCCCTGCTATTATTTTAAACCGCCCATGTTCAAATATGTTGAATGTTGACCAACCTATTACAAAAGAAAGACAAGTGATGTGCTAAAATTGCTGTTTTTATTACCCAAAAGTTGATAACGCTTACATTAACCTGATCTGTTGATCTAGAGCAACCATTGTTCCACCACATATTGCAATGGGGAAAGTCAAGAGGCTTAGTCCTAGATTGTGACATATTTTGCCAAACTTACAGGGTCAAAGGTCATACAAGTACGCAGTTAACTGCAGTCAGTTGTTTCGATGAACTGACTGGCATCATTTTAAATAACCAGCCCATAGGTATAGCTCCATTATATTTCGTGTTTTTTTTAATGAATTCTCATTAATACTTAATCTTTTCATAAACTAGGCATGCTCTATGTACCATATGTGTTCGTCATATGTCCGTCCGTCCGTCCGTCCGTCAACATTTTGCTTCAGTCAACGATAACTCAGGAACCGTTTGGCCCACATGTTTGAAATTGGGTATAGTTGTTACTGCTATATGCTCCCATATTAAACGTCCTATTTTGAAGCACGCCAGTCGACGTACTTTCGAGCCACGGCAATTTTTTGACAAAAATGGGAATTGCCATTAGTCAGTTCAGGTTAAACGGATTTTGCTCATTTTTGGTATGTGAATGAATAAGGGCTAGGGGTTTTCATATTTAAAAAAAAAAGCAAATTAGGTAGGGTTTGGCAATTATATAGCATATTATATAGACACAAACAGTGTGGTGTCACACTCGTCTGGTTTGTTATACAAGATTTCATTGACAATATCTTTAATGCAAAATTGGTATTTCCTCTCCACCCTGCCGATAAAACGTCTATATTAGAGTAAAGATTTACAAAACATGTCGGAACGCAGCATAACCTATTTATTTCAAACACCATCGCTACAAAGCGGGTATAGCGCCATCTACGGTCACAAATTGTGATTTATATTTTCGTTTATAAATTATTATTGCGATATTCAGATGGTTGCTCAATTAAAACTGACTTCTTCTTACTCACTCATTTGTGTCCTTTTTTTGTGGTGAGCTACAGTGTCATTGACACTTATTTACTAGAACCCCACCTACACTTTACTAACTATACAACAGTAGTTGGGGCTGGGGCGATATCTGACAACGTTCGCACCAATCTGTTGTCTCCTAATATCCAGCCAAGCTTAAGAGGGTCTGGAACAATTGGATGGGGAATAAGGTCCTGCTCCCATATTATATAGCAGATTGGCAGTGAGCTCTGCGAATATGCTGTACCCAAGCTCCAGATGTTGGTGGTAGCATCTCGACACCTTTGTCGATGCCTTGTTGCTTGAACAAACTCCACCGAAGGATCTGCGGTTTGGTAATGGTGACGCCCTTTTTACAGAAGAGGCTGCATAGGAAGGATATACACCCCTTGATGGTTTCATCTGAAGGTTCACTTTCAACTCCAAGGGCAGATATGGCAGCCACAATACATGGGTCTGCTTTCAAGAATGAATTCAAGCAGGCAATCTTGGATTTGCCCCTTATGTGTCCTGTCGTGTCACAACCCGTCAAGGCATGCCATTTGCTCAAAGCTCTAGCTTTATTTTCCCCAAGAGCATTAAAGATTGGCTTTAGCATAACAAGTCGACGTTTATCGCTTGTACCCATAACCATAGCTGCGTTTTCACCAAGCAAAGGCAAACGCCTTAACGCAGCAAGCAACACATCTGTGTCTTGACTGTATATATGAATGACATATCCAGTCTTTGCTGCTTCGACAGCATGGAATATCACCAACGTGTCAGCTTCTTCCTTGGAGCTAACGCCAGGAGCGGTTCGACATAACATCCTTATGTGTTGCAGTTATGATGTCAACATGAGCGTTATCTATGAGCTTCTGTGCCAGATAGAGTGTGAGTGAATCTTTTTGTAGTATTGCTACTAAGAAACGTTTTCCTCTCTTTAATTTTGGTGCTATCATTGACCTGATAGCCAACTGGTGGCTTTTTACCTCCTCGGCGTCGTTCTCGGGTCGTTTCCTTTAATGATCCTGTTATAGAGTAATTGTCAAATACAACACGGTTAACCTCGTAGTTACGGGCTTCCGCATTTATAAGTTCAACATATGCATTGCTGAGGTCAAGGCAGGTCTCAAAGGATCTAACAGCCATTAGCTCCTGCAATGATGAGTAGTCTGGACATTAGACCTGTGGTTGCTCGTAGAGTTAGGACCTCAGACTTGGCTTGCAGTTTGTTCTCTTTCGATGACGAGTTCCAAAGAAAGGGCTTACACTTTGTCATCTTGTCCCAGAGGTTGGTGTCTCCACATATCCTTTTCTCAACAAATGTATTCATCGCAGTGGAGCCTCTTCTTTCTCTTGCCAAGATGCTCTCCTCTATTTCTTTTGGAAGAATCTCTTTGGTCATGAGCTTGTACATGTGCGTTTCATCAGAGGTGAATATGTTACATGGTTTTATAACTCGACTCAGGTTTGCAATAGCTTGCTCTTGCCTCCTCACTGTTGGCTGGTTAAGACGGTGATGCACAGTTCTATTCTGGTTTATCATCCCGATTATGTTTTCAGTCTCATTAGCAATCGTGCCAGTTCAGGCGCACACATGCAGAATTTGAGAAGTGTAGCAGGAGTTTGTGTTATGCCATTGATAGCACCCTGGCCTTTTAGGGTTTGTAAGTCTTTGGTAGGGCATATATTTGCGTAATTTGGGTTATAAGGACTGGCTGCATATTGAGATTTAATTTCATTTATCTTGCCTTTAATTAGTTTGACAAATTTGGTATCGCTTAGTAGAGAATTATTAAATTTCCAGTTTCCTTTACCTCTTGTATGTTTAGAGATTTGAATATTTATTTGAACTGGAGAGTGATCCGATTTATATTTTGTAAGTATGCTTGCCTCAGTTACCAAAGAAAGTATATCTTCGGATGTTATAAAAAAAATCGAGTCTAGCCATTTGTATTGGGTTTTTGCGGTGCCAAGTGAATTGTTTTTCATTTTCATGGAATCTCCAGATATTTATTAACTCTCGTCCATTATAGATATAACTTGCTTACGAGCTTTAGGGTTGTTTACATGTTTATAATTATATGTATCATGTAATGGATTCATTATCAAGTTCCAGTCTCCACATATTAGTATATACTCTCATTTTCAAAATCACTAATAATATTATTTATATTTTTGTAAAATTCTGGGTTATCTTCATTGGGTCCATAGATATTAATTAAGCCACCAGCAGCTAGATATCAGTGGGAGGGTGAAAGCCTCATTGATAATGCTCACCAGGCGGCGTGTTGCTCGTCTTGCGTTGTGTGCTCCGTAGCAGCCTAAAAAATACTTTTTTTATTACGAGAGCTCTTTTTTGATTTTGTATGAAAAAAAGAGCTCTCGTAATTTTGTTTACGGGAGCTATTTTGAGCTTGGCCAGAGCTACTTTTTCATAGCATGATTTTGTTAAAATTTTCATAATTTTGATGCTACCCTACCTAATGATGGCAGAACTCGCATGACGAAACGTAGCGAAGACCCGCGAGTCAGCATCCTAGTGGTGCGTTCCACAGAATAGGTGCGATATCCTATGACGTCAGAGCCGAGATCGCCTGGGACCGGTCTGAGACGTCGTTAAACGGAGGTAACGTAAACAGTTACCTCGTGCTGGTGCTGATAAGGGCTCTACTTTCGGGGAGCGGGGCCCTGCTATCACTCTAGCTATTGTCGTGTGAGTGCGAGATAGCTAGAGATTTCTATGTGGCGTGAGCTACAGAAAATGGGAGCAGCTACCTACTTATGATAGATGGGGACGGTCATATCGCAAGATCAGACCACTGTCCGCCCAACCGGTGAGTCGGTATGGTGGCGTGAATGTCTCTGTCCAAGAGCGCTTTACTTGCATGGGAAGGGGTCGCCACTTCTTTGTTCAGGGCAAATATATGACAGTTTCCTTCCTTGATCTCCTTACACCGGTGATCCACCATACCCTGTATGGGAGCAACAGCGTGCTTGATCGGCATCTGCCTGTCATCATCCATTATACTGGCGTAGCATACCGACGGGGGAGGCGTGACTCTCGCTCGTGCTCGTACAGCTCGTCACCCCGCAGTGTGCTCTGTGGCTATCTGACTTCTAGGCTCTTTGACGGCCGTCCGACGAACTATCTGCCCAGACCGCCAATGAAGTGCTCGCAGGGACGAGAACAGACTTATGTGCCTGCCTGCCGGGTTTATCACACGGTTCCCTTCAGAACAAGGATATACGTCTGGGGCTTGGGAAGGATAAATCCTCCCATTCCAGCAACCGTCTACTCATTCTCGTCTACTATTCGCAGCTCACTATTGGCACGGAGTCCATCCTAACAGACGACTTGGCACAGGCTGCACGGCTTGCCAAACGCCGTGGCGGGGGTTATCCTCATCCGGCCTGACTCTCCACTTGGCACAGGCTGCACGGCTTGCCAATTGCCGTGGCGGGGCTATCCGCATCCGGCCTGACCCTCCACTTGGCACAGGCTGCACGGCTTGCCAATTGCCGTGGCAGGGCTATCCTCATCCGGCCTGACACTCCACTAGGGCTTGTGTTGACTACGGTTGGTACGGTGGTACTTGCCTCCGCCGTTATGCTCACCCGCCGATTTCCAACGCTGGCAGAGGATTCCGTGTCTTCCGCTCTTCTGATCCCACAGGTACCAATATGCCTGGCCCTTGTATGCACCGGCAGCCAACCTAATGAGCCAAGGCGAAGCTCTGCTTCCAGCTGCAACATTTTGCAGATTGTTGCGTCAGCCTCTCTCCAACCCTGGTGATTCCAACGATGTGTAGATCTCCTCTGCGCCAGCATTATACCTGCCATCGGTGCCTTCACAGGCACGGGGATTTTGCTGACGCGCATAGGGACACTGGTCTTTTCCTGCACCTTCACCGGGATTCTGCTGGTTCGCACAGACTGGTGGTCGCACAGATGCTGGTGGTCTGCAGATCAAGCAACCCCGCCAATCGGCGCAATCTCCTCGCCGTGCAGGATGACAGCTAGGCATACGATGTCGCTCAGCAGCCATTACCTGTCCCTGCCTACCGTAGGAACTACGGCGGCCCCACGACCGGGGTGTTGCGTGGCGGAGAAACTGGCCAAGTTTATGAGTGAAACGCCCATAACTGCTACAGTTGTATTCACCGGGCTTTTCCACGCATTCTCTCCATGGCGGCTTAGTTGGTGGCCAGTTCTGCCGCAGAGCTAAAGGTCGCAGCCTATCTGGCAGCAACACGGGACTGCGTGCTGTAGAAGCTTGCCCCGGTGTTGGCTGATGGTGATCGACCCCATGATGATGTTGATCCTTATAGTGGTCTTCCGTCTTCGGACGTACTTTCTGGCTGGAGATGGCACACACAACCGCTCTGCTCACGGGTTTTGGCTTTGCATCGGGCCAAGCACTGGCTATGGCAGATTCAGGATAGCATGCAACGCACGGGTCCACCGGTGCAATTGGTATCCCATAAGCGTATTTAGTGTGCAATGCACAGCGGGTCCACTCTGTTCCATGGCCACATACGCCCAAACATTCACGAGCTAGTCCCCCTGCCATATAATCGACTTCTTCTTCGTAACTCCAGTCATAACGCTGGGTCATGTCATCGCAATGCTGGATGACATCGTTCACGGATTCACCTTCTTCACCAGAAAACGTGGTGAAGGCACACAGCAGCCCGCCGGAGGCACCCACCGTAGAGTTCCCTCCTCTAAGACCACCTTGGTCCCTCTCGTCTGGCCCGACGGGCGAGCGGTGTGGAGTCAAGACGGAGGCAGCTGGGACGAGCTTTCTCCCTTCCACGGCCGGTGCAGGAACAGGCACTTGCTCGGCAACTCGAGGGGATCGAGAATTCCCCGGTGTTAAACCAGCTGTGGCCGGCTGACGGTAAGCATCGCGAACAATGCTGCGCAGCTCTTGGCGTCTTGCCTGCCGCACACGGGAGGTAAGAAGCATCGCTTGTTCGGCGTGCAAGTACCACCAGGCGAGTCCAGTTGCACCAGTCGAGAACTCACTCACTGACTCACTTGGGCTGTCTTACGGTTACGCGGATTCAAACGTTAATCCTGGTCACGGCACCACTGTAACGAACTTGCCTTTTTGCCGACAAGACGTTATCCCGGGCTTGATGTTCGGCCCGGGTATAGTTCATTAACAGGATCGACCACTGGATTAACGGAATCCACACGTAACTCACAAGACACAACGACAACGTAACGGTATTCACACCGGGTATGCCGGGGCTTTTATTATACACCGTTGACCACCAGGCCAGCGGCAGATAAAACCCCGTAAACACACGTTACTTTGTGCTGAAGGCCCGAATACAGTGGTGAGCAGTTCTTAGCCAATCGGCCACACCCTACATGGTCGGCTAGCAGGGCGGGCAAGCCACCAGGAGCTAGAGATCAGTGGGAGGGTGAAAGCTTCATTGCTAATGCTCACCAGGTGGCGTGTTCCTCGTCTTGCGTTGTGTGCTCCGTAGTCAGGAAGGAGGCAGCAAGCGGCGTGATCCTCGTCCTGCGTGGTGTGTGCTGTCGCAGACTTCTGACTAAGCTCTCCTACACCCTACATGGTCAACTAGCAGGGCGGACAAGCCACCAGCAGCTAGAGAGCAGTGGGAGAGTGCGAGCTTCCCTGCCTGAGCCAAGCTGGCCTTGTGCTGCTTTGGAGCTGGACGCCGCAGCTTATATATACAGCCGTGGGGACATCACGTGGTCACAGTCATGTGACCCCCACGTGCGACCTGCAGGTGTCCCGTCCAATTAAACCATAGGTCAAGTGGTGCAGCATGGCTTTCCATTCCAATCTGCTGCTAGCTCACGTGGCTACGAAGCCGTTCGTCTTCAAGGTTGAAGCAATGCTGACGCATGCTATAGTGCATGTTGTACGGCGGGTCGAATTCGCTACATATATATATATATATATTATGACTAGAGCGATGAGTTACTTGTCAAACTACTCACTCTATAGACTGCGTAGACAGCACGTCTGAGTCGACTCATAACTATCATTACAAATGTCTTACATGATGACCACATTTACAGCTGTAATACGACGAGGTATTACGTATATACGTAAAAACATTAGTAAAAAACGTCGTATTTACTATGGCATTTGTTATACAAGTGCCGATGTGGCGCATACTTCGATATGAAACATTCACACCGTGGCAATAAGGTAAAGCAAAAATAGGGACTTAGACGTTTAAACCCCCTCGAAAATACGTCACTCCGGGGAACGGTCGTGCTGCACAAAAGTGTCTATAGCACGACTATTCCCCGGGATGGCGTTGTGTTGACCCAATGGCAATCCAAATACAGCTTGACTGCGTGTATCGTGCATCTCACCATACAGGTACAGCTGATCAGCAAGGTTAGGGAATCCCAGGATTCAGTACCACACATACGGGCTTTGCTTGGCTAGCTAGTACAGTGTTATGGCATGTACATAAGCTGAGCGTTCGTGGATTGTATGTTTTGTTTTTGGCGCTAAATTAGTAGTTAGTCAACTGATACGTGTAGATAAATGATTCTGTCAGTGTTGATAGCGCTAGCGAGTAGTAATAAATACTGTAAATGGAATATACGGAGTAATTAAATTATGTATGACTTAGTTCACAGCCCTGACATAAACTGTACACACCTCGAAGAACGTATAGTTCGTGCCTAAACTGGCTACTCTCGTTTTCGCCACGCTTCACTCACATTCCGCCTAGTCTCCAACCAAATGTCTATGCCTTTCTCCATAATGCGCGTGTGCAGGTGTTCTTGTTGGCGAATCTCGTATGCGGCGCGGTTTAGTTCGTATCTTCGCTGCTTCAATTCTGGGGGTAGATCCGTGCGTACATTCATTCGGGTGCCTTTGAGGTTTCTCGCTGAACGAAAGAAAGTTTCCCTCTCCGTCCAGTATCCGAAAACGACGATTATCGGTGTGGGTCCGTTGTCCCGTTTCCTCAGGCGATGTGCGTTGCGGATTGATAATTGCATCACGTATTGTTCTTCCAGTTTTAGGTCATCGACTGCAAATTTTTTAATTCTTTCTATAGTGCGTGTTGGTTCACTCTCGTATCCCTCGATTCCATAGATAAGGAGGTTATACTTTCTGCCGTGGACTTGCGTATGGAGGAGCGACTGCTTTAGTGTTTCGACTTCTTGTGCTAGATTTTGTAGCTGTGCTCGATCTCCGCTCTGGTTTATTTTAACCGAGTCTCCATCTCTAGGTTTTCCATTTTAAGCTCACCTTGACATCGTCAAGCTGAGCTATTGCCATGGGTCGTCGTCCGTCGTACATCCGTCCATCCGTCCGTCAACATTTCGCTTCGGTCAACGATAGCTCAGGAACCCTTTGGCCCACATGTTTGAAATTGGGTATAGTTGTTACTGCTATGCTCCCATATTAAACGTCCTATTTTGAAGCACGCCAGTTGACGTACTTTCGAGCCACGGCAATTTTTTGGCAAAAATGGGAATTGCCATTAGTCAGTTCAGGTTCAAACGGATTTTGCTCATTTTTGGTATGTGAATGAATAAGGGCTAGGGGGTTTCATCTTTAAAAAAAATTATGCAAATTAGGTAGGGTTTGGCAATTATATAGCATATTATTTAGACACAAACAGTCTGTGGTGTCACACTCGTCTGGTTCGTTTTACAAGATTTCATTGACAATATCTTTAATGCAAAATTGGTATTTCCTTTCCACCCTGCCGATAAAACGTCTATTTTAGAGTAAAGATTTACAAAACATGTCGGAACGCAGCATGACATATTTATTTCAAAGCCATCGCTACAAAGCGGGTATAGCGCCATCTACGGTGACAAATTGTGATTCATTTTGATTTATAAATTATTATAGCGATATACAGCTGGCAATCGTTTCTATAATGTACGTCGATGGTTGCTCAATTAAAACTGACTTCTTCTTACTCACTCATTTGTGTCCTTTTTTGTGGTGAGCTACAGTGTCATTGGCACTTTCATTTCGGTTAAAGTGGTGATCTTCTCTGTGACGTCGGAAAACCCCGCTTCTAATTTGTTATTCAGACTTGCCATTTGGCCGACGATGAGTTCTCGCAGCTCCGCGTTCGTGACCTCGGCACCTGCTTCATCGTGCGCCATTGCAGTAGCCATGCTAACTGAAGTGCCGGGTTCAGCGTTCATAGAAATATCCACTGTCTCTTTTCGTTCCTTGTTTTGCCTCGTCACGTAGTTGTGCATGGAGTTTTTCGAGACCTTCTGCTTAGCTCCACGCATAATATGTCGATTTTTGGATACTTTTCCTTTAACTTTCTCAAAATATATGGGAGCCGATGTATAACACGTCTTATTCACTGGGCACATTACCGGAAGTCAATCGGTCTTTCGGTCATCAATATCATGATTGTTAATTGCCTAATTTTACCACTTTCTCGCAAACATACTTCTTCTTGCGTCATACCTCTTCAGTTCGTCCATTAATGTTTTGATAGTAAAATAGTTATATGCTGACATGTTTAGCTGGTATAACTGATATATTAATAGCGTATGTCTGATTGTAAATACAGTGCGTCTGTATGTGCGTACATCACAATGATTTAGTTTTTAGATTTAGATTTTATTTACACTCGAACCTCCAACGAGGTAATAGAGGAACAACACTCAAAACTGTAATTTTACAAATACAATATAGGCAAGCACATAATTAAAATATTAGCCTACTTAAAATTCAAATTAAAAGCGCAACACTAGCGTCACTCAGTGCCCCAGTTCAAGGGGGCAACGCCGCGAACTCAAGGAGAAATCCAGTGGCCGGTCTCTGGTTTATAGACGCGAGGCTGGCGAATCGTACGGCGAGGGCGCAGTGATGGCGCGGGAGGCGAAGCATCGCTGAGTGGCGGTGGCTGACCATGTGGAGGCGATGCAGGGGCCAGGGTAGGCAGCGATAGAGTGGCTGCTGGGAGATCGTCATCTGTCGGCCTTTCATGTGGTGCGGAAAGACTCGGCGGCGCAACACAAGGCGTGTCCGTGCACGGATCGCGTGGGGCAGCATATGGAAGACCAGGACGAAGCAGGGCAGCATCTGGCGGTTTGAGACCTGGTGGTGCCAGCGACGGCATAGATGGTTCTGCATGGGCTCGTTCCTGAATCTCGGTAGAAGCCGGAACAAATGCTCGGAGGAACTTCCGGTTCCGTGTGGTGAGGCGCCCGGACCCGTCCACTTTAATGCGGTATTGGTCGTGGCCAAGAGTCTCGACGACTGTGCCGGTGCGGTCTCATCGCTTTGGCGAGTTCCCCACTTAATTCTGGATGAAGCACCTGTCGCCGTCATGTATGGGACGCAGGGGGCGCACATGCTCATTCAGGCTCTGAGATGACTTCACGAATCTCGCTCGTAGCGCGACCTCCTTCGAGTGCCATGCCTCTTGCCATTCCGGGCAGACAAAAGGGTTCGAGTATTTCTCCAGGCGGTTAACGAAAGAGAATGAGTCACGCAGCTGTTTCCCAAAGACGATCTGGGCTGGGGAAACGTTGCAGTCCGGATCTGGGGTGTTGCGGAGCTGCAGCAGTGCACGTAGCAACCTGTCATTGTCTAACACGCCTGTCGGACCAACATTTGACCGTAGGAGACGCTTTGCTGACTTCACAGCCACTTCCGCCCGCCCATTTGACTGAGGGTGGTGAGCGGATGAGACTCGGTGGCTGATGCCCCAGCAGTAGAGGAAGTCGCGAGTGGCACTGGCGGTGAATTCCGGCCCTCCGTCGCTGGATAACTCCTCTGGCACCCCAAATGTCGCAAAGAATGCGCGAAGACTTGCAATGAGGCCCATAGCTCCTACCCATGGCGATCCCACCGGGGACGCAAAAATCTCGACCCATCCAGAGAGGCGGTTTCCCACCACGAGGTAATGGTGCCCACCAAAATCGAGGAAATCTGCTAACACAGCTTCAAACGGTGTGGAAGGTGGTGTTGCCGGCGTGGACGGAAGAGGTGCTTGGGAAGGAGCATTCTTGTTGCACTCATGGCATTCCGCGCGGATTTTGTGAATATCGGCAGTGATGCCAGGCCAGAAGATCATGGCTCGTGCGCGAAGTTCCATGGACGACACACCCTGGTGAGCTGCATGCAAGTTCTTCAGCACGGAACGGCGGAGTGATGGCGGCACCACAACACGATCCTCATACACAACGACGTTGTCTAGGACGAAGAGGCCGTCACGCTATTGCCAATAGGGCGCAACGTGTTGGAGGAGGCGGTCACTCTCCTGGAATCCATTCTCAATTGCACCGTGAAGGGCGGATATAGAATCGTCTTTCTCAGACTCTATGGCAATGTGCTGCCAAGAGATAGAGGACAGTTTCTCAGTTTCACGTCGGATTGCCGCTGAGATCGCTGGCTCAACCACGTCTCCCACACCGATACTTGCCATCTCGCTGGATGGGGATGGATGACGAGATGTTGCGTCGGCAGCGAAGTTCGTCTTGCCAGGTAGGTGGGCGATACGGAAGTGCCAAAGGGGGGTTCTCTGCTTCAATCGGAACAGACGTGTGTTTGAGATCTCGTCGAGGGTTCGGTCTCTCAGGATTTTGACCAAGGGTTTGTGGTCCGTCACCACGACCAGTGCCTCGCCCTCGATGTGTGCGTATCGTTGCTCACAAGAGGACAGGAAGCGCGACCCTGCCAGCGTAATTCGCCATCCGTCTATGCAGCATACTTCGAATCAAGGATGGAAGTACTAGGTAGTTCAAAACGTTTTCCTCTAGGCTTTTTGTCTATATTGCCTTCTTTTTTAAACAAATTCCTGTAAAACTTTGGCAGGCCTAATTTACAACATTTCGCTCTAAATGTACTCTTGCCAATAAATCTTGTCAAGCCTGAGTGTACAATAGTCTACCCAGGCAATTTCCCGCCACTGAAAAAGCAGTTTTTTATGAAACAAAAGCCCGAGCACACTCAAGCATGAAATGCTTTTACTGCCAAGAGAGTCATTCAATTGGAAAGACCGTCAGCTATTTGTGTAAATTTTCTCAACATTTGTATGAAATTAGTGTGAACTCTGTAGAATTGTCATGTTATTAAAAAAATTGCAATGCTCACTTTTTTATGATGCTCTCTGTATTACTTTTGTGAGGGAGTTGAAGCTTTGGCCGAAGCTGTCCCATTGCATCCCTCTTGATTTCGATGTAAATATGTTATACCTGCATGGTAATACAGTACCAGTAAAGCCAGTGGCAGTTTTTTTTAAGGAACGTTCGAATATTAATTTAACCTGATTCAGTTTCATTTAGTGTACAGTATCCAATAAATCATGTCTTGATTTGCTTTATGTTTTTCCCTTTAAGTCAAATATATATTTGTAACGTTTTTCCCCGTTACGTGGGACTCTCCCACTGTTCGACCACTGGATTGTACACGTCGCACAAGAACAAACAACACAACTCAAAAATGACAGTGTTTACGCCGGGAATAGGTCCGGGGCTTTTATTCCGCCCTGGTCAACCGACCAGAGTGGGCATAAAACGGTACAATATTCCTCGCAGCGTAAGGCCCGAGTATAGCTAACAAGATACAACTAGGCGCTAGGCCTTACCAAAACGATCCTCTGTAGAGAGCGGCCAAGTCCGTGCAGAGATCGCTGGTGATTGCTTCAGTGCTGTACCTTGCGTTGTGCTTCCTCTCCGACGGATTCGCTCCTGGTGATTGCCTGCCTGGTTCACTAGCAGCCTGCCGGTGAACTGAACTGACTGGACTGCGCTGGACTGAACTGCCGGTGCTCTGGGGAGCGCAGTATTTATACGCCTCAGAGCAGGCACGTCACGCACACACGTGACACGCACGTCGGCTTCAGCCGTGTCACGTAAGTCAGCTTCAGACGTGACCCGCACGCTTCAGACGTGACCCGCACGCCGCTTTAGACGTGACACGTGGGTCAGCTTCACCGTGACATGCACGTCGGCTTCGGACGTGACGCACGCCGGCTCGGACGTGACGCACGTCGGCTTCGGACGTGACGCACGCCGGCTTCACCGTGACGCGCCGTCGGCTTCGACACGCTCGTGTCCAGCACGTGCATTTGCCCTTCCATGCGGGGGTGAGCCCCCTCCCATCCCCGGGGATGCTGGGACGCACTGCCGGGAGCAGAACGCGGGGATGTGACGCTGCGGCAGACCGAAATTCGTTACATATTTATATATGATTATTAATTTTGTTATTTTTATGTACGTAATGGTTAAATGTACTTTGATAATTTGTTGTTATTTGTTGTTATTTGCTTATATAAACATCTCCTTTCCCATTGTATTTCCATTCATATTTACATGTATCTATTTATCTTCTAAAATTTTATTACATTATTTTTGTAAAGCGCATAGAGACTTCTGTTAGTATAATGCGCTATATAAGAATCTAATTATATTTATCTAATCTATATTTGAGTTCGTATGTATGTATCGTACCCTATGGGCAGCCAAACCGCCCAAGCGATCTGGATGCAATTTTCAGAGGGCGATTTCCTATACCCGGGGAGTGTTCCTAGACTAAAAAAATCTGTCAAATCGTGAAACACCGAAAAATCCGTGAAAAATCCGTGAATTCGTGAAACTTCCCACAATGTCAGCACTCACTGTACAGTGCTGCCACACACAAAAAATCTGTGACTATTTATTTCCCTCACCTCATCAGCTGCTGGTATTGTGAAACCGAAACCAATACTAAAACAGAGCACAACCAGGACCAGCTCAGAGGTACTACTCACTGAGTTGAGAGGTTCAGTTCAGATGCTACGAACTCAGAATGCATTGTACCATTCGAAAGCTATGCATTTTCTGGTTCAGTAGAAAAATTTCTTAATTTCAATGTGCATGGTTGCGCGCCTAGCATTTACTAGACAATATCCAGTGGACACAGACCCCACTCGCTGGCCTGTCTCTATCTATACTATATATGAAATTTCTTTTATTCATGGTACGATCTCACAATGAATAGCTAGCTGTACGTGGGGAGCTCAAGAGTTGGAGACGCCAGGAATCTCTACATATTTCCACCAGAGAATAACATGAAAAACATTGTTTATCAAGAGGCTTTGAAATGAAAAGTGCAACCCATTCGTGCATGCTGTTATAATGCTTTTTGTCATTTACACCATATTACTATTATAACCCAGGGGTTCTAAGTTGGGTTGTGCTGTCATATAAATGTCATACGTAACGGTTTTTTCCCATGCTTATTATCTTATTAGACTGATTTGTAAATCGCAATTTTATTGTCGATTTTTACCCAATGTTCCTGTTGTGTCTCATTGTTAGTAGTATGAATTAGTAGCACGATTTTACCCAGCGCAGCGGGTACCCGCAGCTAGTTATTTATACATGTAGTATGGGCAACGGAACGTGGTTCGGTCTCGTGGGCCTTCGGTCTTGTGATCCTTCCGTCTCGCGGCCTTTGGTCAAGTAAGCAGACCCATCTGGAATGGTAGACCAGACAGGTTACCACGAGTTCCCAACTTTTACCCACGCATAGTCGGTTGGACATGGATTCGTTTGTTGAGATAACATGCATGTTGTCCAGATGCCAGCCTGGTATACTGCCCTCCTAGTGTGCTGGAGTAGTGCATTCTGAGTATGTGGTATCTTGTCAACAGCTTTGCTTTTTTGGCTGAACAGCTCCATCCGGTCACTGTTAACATTTATCTCGTTACTTGTTTTGTCATAAACTAGTCTCTCGATTTTTTTAACCGATTCAGAATGTAAGTCAAGATGCTCAAACGGATGTGCGGCAAGATGAACAAAGGCATCAGTAAATTGCTCATAAGCATTCCATGCCTGCCAGAACGATTTCTTCCCTTTGCCTCTAAACGCTGATGTAGTATCACATCCTGACAAGGAGTGGAAAACGGACAGGGAACGGGATTTACGTTCACCAAGACGGGCACAAATGGCGTTGATGCTGTAATGAGTGTAGCTCTTTCCAGTTGCAAATGCTACCCAGAGATCAAGATCAGCATTTATCTGAGAGAGGTCATGAAACACACCCGTAAGAACAACGACGACGTCTGTGTCCACAGTTCGCACCTGGATGGATTTTGCTCCATTCTCCAAAGCATGCTTCACGTGAAACACAATCCTAGTGTCTGCTTCTTCCTGATTGCAGCTGGACATTTCGATCTGCGTTCCAACACATGTAAAATGCTCTCTAGCTGTGATATATACCAAACACTCAGGAGGGATGCTGCAATCCGCAACGTTTGACGACAGGAATTCAAAGAGTTACTTCTTGTTGATTGGATCATGGAGGAAGTCATTCCAGTTGCCCGTCAGCTTGGTGTCACCTGATACTTTTCTATGCACACCTTTGCCTCGTTTCTCCCTGGTTCCCTCCTTCAGGCTATCTGGCCGGTATTCGTCCCACACAACATCCACTCGCTTTGTGTCACGCAGCTGACGTTTCAAATGGGGTATAAACACGTTGTCAGCATATTCCTGGAATGTTGAGACATTTGTTACAGGCAATGCATGTACTGTCACCGCACCATCCAGAACTTTGCAGTCATATAATACAGGTGCCTCTGTCTGGTTTGGTTCCTTGGTACATTGTAACAGATGACATTTGGTACCAGACAGATTAAGCTTTCCAAACTCAGACAGGGATGGAGGATACGAATGAACTTCGTGTGCAAATAATTCACTGATGTCACCATCTCTATTTTGTAAGGAGATATATAACTGGCCGAAGAGTGCCACCTTGTTCTCAAGCACCTTTACTTTCTTGCAATTTTTTAATGTGACTTTGAGCTTTGTTGAGAACAGGGGTAGTGAATTCTTTGAGATCGTATCATGTATGGAGTGACTCCGATCTACGAGCACGGTCTTCACATACTCTTGATAGTTATTTGTGCCTGTGTCTTCCAGTGTACGGATTGTATTCACTACCACCTCATTCGCGCAGTTACGACTATCAAGAGTTACCAACTCTGGGAAGTCGTCCAGGAGGGGATTTCCCATCTTGCGTGTTGTGTTAGATAGGCTATCAACCTTTCGCGTCCCTGTTCATGGTGTTCGAAGTTAGCGGGGTTTTCCGGATCATCGCCATGAAGATATCCATTCTCGTACTGTCTCAGAAGTCTGGCAAGCTCAGGTCCAGCGGTCATCCAGCGTCGGAAGGCAACTGGATTCTCAGTGAGTCCTACTGCACCACCGGATGCTTTCACCACTTTATTCTCCTGCTCATGCGCTTGGTCTATTGGGATCGCAGAGTATCTGTGTTACGACTTTGCAATTGTCCAGTGATTCCAAGTTTCAAACTCATCTTTCATCTCTTGTGGCAGCGCCTTCATGTCTCTGATGTGTACAGGCAGCCACAGAGAATAGTTTACGTGGTCTAATGCAAAGAACAATGGTACGAGTGCCTCTAATACAGTAACATACAATGGGATGTTTCTCTCCCGATGGGTCCATTGCCGATTTTGATCGCACTGAACATGGCGGACATGACGGCTGTCTGTTTTTTTTCATCAAATTCATCTCAGAAAATACGGCATAACTCGATAAATAAGTAGCGCCCAGTAGCGCCCAGTTACCGCGAGCAAGCCAGAGGTTTATAGATTTGTTTGAGCTATTACATGTGACGCTAGCTGTGGTGATGTTTGGATACCGAACCAACTACACGTTTTTATGGGCAATAATTTGAAACGGTCTCCTAACCCTAGCAAAGACCGTTTCTTGGAGCTACTCTATATGCAAATTTCTGTCAAATATAGTATTGTAGTATTAGCGGCCATTTTGAAATTTGGCCGCCATCTTGGAAATGGGTGACCTGAGCAAAATGCCATGACCAGCATCTATTTCAGTGACCCCAGAAACTCCTGAATTGACACCTCATTTCTTCATTTCTGATTATTACAGCCAGATATATGAAACTTTCTTTTTATCTGGTGGCCATTTTGGAAAATATGATCGCCATCTTGTAAATGGGTCACCTGAGCAAAATGCCATGACCAGCATCTATTTCAGGGACTCCAGAAACCCCTGAATCACCTCATTTGTTTATTTCTGATTTTTACAGCCAGATATATGAAACTTTTTTTTTCTGGTGGCCATTTTGGAAAATATGGCCGCCATCTTGGAAATGGGTCACCTAAGCAAAATGTCATGACAAGAATCTGTTTCAGTGAGCCCGGAAACCCCTGAATTGACACCTCATTTATTCATTTCCGATTTTCACAGCCAGATATACGACATTTCCTTTTTTCCGGCGGTCATCTTGGATTTTGGCCGCCATCTTGGAAAATCGGATGCGATCAAGTGGGTTCCACGGATAAAATCAATAGATAGGTCGAAAAGAAACTGCCAAATTTGGTACTTTTGTCCGGCCGGTAACGTTAATCCTGAAAATTGTTGCTAAGCCACCAGACTACTTTCTATTGTGTGTGCGTTGACTAGCATGATGGAATCTATCACTTGATACATCTTGTGGCGGTGCCGAAAGCTTGAAGTTACCCAAGTGCAAAGACGGCAACCATGATGGGCTGGTTCTGTCATACAAATAAGCTTTAATACCTGCAAAACATGTTATAAGCAATATAAATTATTTTGATAAAAATTAATGAAGAATACAAGCGACTGCCCTTTGCTTGTTAGTTGTTAGAGTGGATAGTACAGGGTACACGTTGTAGCACCGCCCTCCCCTCATTTCCGATAATTTTCTTGTTTCCTCTCCTTGACCAGTTAAAATCTTAGGCACTTTATAATAACTAAGATCTTTCTGCACTCCTGGGCGGTTTGAACACCCCACAATACCGCATATTGGCATCGTGTGTGAACAATATTATCAACAGTTTGGCCTCAGCCGTTACCAGCACTTTCGTAGGGAAACGAAATGGTGGACAGCGAGGTACGCACACTTTGTGACGTCACGTGAAAACAAACGATAGCAAGCCATTAATGTCAGGATCATAATATTAAATCGTACAGGTTTTTTTGAGTTTTAACTAGTTGAGAAACAATCGTATCAGGTACAAATTTGACGATACGCTTTAGTTCAGATAATACGTTAATACTTTTAATGTAAAAAAATTGCAACAATTTTTTTACAAATATACACCATAGAAAATTCGTAACGTATCAATTTAAGTATTACAAAGTAAAATGTCAATATAAAAAATATCATTTATATAATGTAATGTTTTTAAACGTTATTGATATTTTTTTGATATCTTACTGCTTTAATATACAAAACAAAAAAGGAAAAGTATGAAAGACACTAAGCCAGGTTATGAATTAGTAATCTTAGTACATGAAATTCCTGAATAAACTGAATATCTGTCCTATACAGTGAACATTTATGATATCTATACAGATATTCTTCTATTTATGATGGAACATGTAATATTGTTTTTCTAATCTTCATCTTCATCCATCGTTTCTTCATCCCCAATATCTTCTTCATCTTCCTCTTCAACACTGATGTCTTCTTCCTTCTCATCCATGCCCATTTCTTCTTGAACTCCCTCCCCCTTCTGCTTCACCTGTCCTACCGGCACCAGTGCGCAGCTGCATTCTTCTGCATGAAGGCTGGACTTATTGCCATAAGGCTTGGTGTGAGGTCTGCGTGACTGCTTGCCAGCTGTCCACCACCCCATGACAGCACGATCAGCTTTGAACTCCTCTTCTGGTGGCCCTTCCAATGATATGTGGAGGTCATCCAATGTCTGGGAGTCTAACTTTACTCTCCAGTCGCTTTTTACCCTTCCCATGACCGAGAAGGCACGTTCCACCTTAGCTGGAGGTGGGAACAGATGAAGAATGTTGGGCAGCTGATCTCTCCTGTCACTGAACATCCGTGGCCAAGGGCTTTGCCATGTGACTCTCCTGTAGTGCTTGCGTACAAAGATCTTAAGCCTCGGCCACTCTGCCATTGCTTCACACTGGACTTTGACTTCCTCATCTCCATACCCATTGATGTCTTCAGGCCAATTCTTCGGATCTAATTTCCCAATGGCAAGGAATATTTCATCGGTTTTGAATGACCCAAATCGGTCTTCAAGACACTGAAGAAGTGGTTGGATCAAAGCAGTCTTTAAATTTGGGAACGCAGCTACTGCCTCATCGACACGTTTAAGGGCGACACCTTTGTACACACCATCCTTACACTGCACGAGTGCTTCCTTTACGTTGGGTCCATGGTGTTTGTCGTCCATCATGGTGCTCAGTATCTCCTGGCAGCTGCACGCCTCCTCGGTGACATCCGGTATACTCAAGTCATCTCTCTGGAGCACAAGCGACAACCGGGCAAGTTCTGTCAACATATCTATGTATAATGCCGAATGAAGTGCGAACTTACAGCTGCTGAGCTTTTTCATCAACTCTAAAGCTTTGGCAGCATCTTCCTTAGAAATGTCTGGCCGTTCGGAACTGCCAACCTCATCAAGGTGTGCCATAACTGTGGCGTAATTTCTGCTTCGGGCCAGTAACGCTCGCTTTCGATGGTCTACCCATCTAGTTCCTTCGGCTCTCTTGGGCTTCACAGTATCTTCCTGTAGTATGTCTGCTAGCTCCCGGAGCTCCCTCATCCTCTTTGAGGATTTCCTATAGTACGCACTGTAGGATTGCAGGAAACTGTCAATCTGTGGGTTATAAACACAATAATGAAAAGAATCAGTGAAAAAATCAGACTGCAGTGACTTTCCAGCTATTAAGCATAAGACTAGGAAGCGGGAAGGCACGACAAGGAACTTAATGAAGAAAATAAATAAATAATGATTATAAACAAACCTCATGAACCAGATATGTTCATTTGAAGGCATTTTTGGCTGCCAATTCCAGACGATGGGCCACACAGTAAACTCCTACCAACCAGGGCACATCCTCTCCAAGCTTCTTATATACGCCTTTGTTTATTCCGAAGTTCACACTAGCACATCAGCTCCGAACCCAACGAGATGGTTTTCCCAGTCAGGAATGTTGCAGTCTTCAAATGTAGTCCTGATGCACTGGACCAACCCCTCCGCTGTTGCAGCCTTCAAATCTTGAATTCTGTAAAAAAAGGGGGTAATAATAATTATGAATAGTTAAAGTAAAATACATTATATTATTATCAATTTCAGTCAAACACAGTTAACAACTTTACATATATTACAATTCATTTTTATGATTATAAAGAGAGAGTGAAGTCAAGACTTCAAGATTGAGAAATACAGATATTATATCTAGTATTATACTAGCTTAGTAACTTAGTAGCTCTATTTATTAACAAGAAAATTCCATATGAATGTGTTTTTTTTAGTAATTTACATTATGATTCACTGATTCACTATATTTTGCATTTTGCTTTAAATTAACAGATGCAAACATTGCTGTGCTTATTGTTATCATATGTGTAATTCAATTCAAGCTTTAGTAGGAATAGAAGTAGCTTACTCCATGTATTGCATCTGTGGGATGCCAGTGCTACTATCCAAGAGCTTGACGTACATCAACTCTTTCTCCGTCTGTCCTCTATCTGTGCTCCCGTCAGTCAGGACACTGATGTATCGAGATGATCGAATGTGGCTGAACCCTTCCTGGCGAATATCATTGGCAATGAAGTGTGTAAAGACCTTGGCTTGCACAGGGTTGGTATAGGTGTCCCCAAGATCTACCCCATGCCTCTTCTCCAGCATAACATGAGAAGGAAATAGGGAGAAAGGCAGTTCATGTTTGCCGAGATGGTGGGAGATGTCGAATAGCTTCACCATCTGGCCAAACACTTCTTCGTTGATTTTCACAACAGCTTCAACAATTGGAGCTTTCTTGCAGATCCTGTTCTTCCATGCATCTGCGAAGACAAAAGAAAAGGGGGGTGAAATGCATGTCAGTCAGGCATTCAGTTGTCATCAATTGTTACTTTAATATTCAGTAATTTTTTGTGCATTGGGCAGACAAAGAAAGAATTTCATTAGGACAACTCCATTTTGTAGTCTTATTGTATAAAATTATTATTAAATGTTAGTGCTCTAAATAATTTACTATTTGCATGGCAGTAGATCTAATCATTTTCAGAAATTGTTAAAAATTGATCTCATAAAAATCCATCTTAGCCGTAACCGTAACCCCTAGAAAACTAAGTTCCGCCCTACTTGATTACTATTCAGTAAACACTTGTTTGGAACTTAGTTCAACTTACCATAAGTTTTCTTGTGGAAGACGCTTTTCCCGTGGCCCACAGCAGAGTTTTTCTTTATATGTGAGATCCCCAGTATAAACGGGTCTGCCGATACCGCCCCTCGCATGCTTGCCCATGGGATGGAAGAATGGTATTCGCGGCAGGCCTTGCAAAAGACCTTTTTCTCACCCGATTTTTGGTCAACCTCGAGCCAATCTAGTTTCCACGATGCAATGGTGGATTCTTTCTGCACGGTCTTTTTCTTAATCTTGGCTTTTGGAAGATGCTCTTCCGACGATGAAGTAACTTTTTTAGGTCTTTTATCAGTGCCCGCTAATGGTTTAAGAAAACGATCCATGCACATGGGAATATAGCAGCTATAGTGTATAACCCTGACGTATGATATGCCATAACCGTAACACTAACACGAAACAGCAACAGAAACGTATGCATTGTAGGAGATTGCGGGGTCTTGGTGAATAAAGCAGAATGAAGGTTGGAGCCGAATTTATTGTCTTGAGTTTTAATGTGGTCAAATCCTGTATGTAACGCCCCTATACGGGTCCAGGGGGCTAAAATGATAACAGATGAGAGGAACACAATTAGTTGGTTGTGAAAATGGCGTCAGCATGTGGAATGGCACATTTTATTACTCTCATAATTGTCACAATAACCAAAACATTCATAATCATAAATAGTAAGCAATGTACAAACAGTCATGAACCTCAAAGTAACAAGAACTTGTTCATGCTTCCGTCTTAAATTGACCAACAAATCAAACTAATGACATAAAATACAAATCTTTTCATATTCTAGGCTTAGTCCTAATTTCTATTCACAAGGTCTTAATGCTTCTATATGCATTCTTAATAAAAGTCTTATTCCTCAACTAATCCGATAATTAACCGATTAAAATTACACTGTGAACGCAGCTCACATTCTGATAATACATATCAAGTCACTGTGATTATCACATATCACAATCACATATCAAATCACCTATCAAATCAAATTAATTACCATCTATTCACCATATACAGTAACTCGTTTTATATATATGTTATCCTACATGGCTGTAATTATAGAGAGTGGGATGCATGTGATTCAACCATTACAACCTATAACATAATGAATACCTTTACTGAAGTTTTTCTTTTAAACTACCTTCAATATCTCCAACACTAATCATAAACCAATTACTATGTGAACACATAAGTAAGTAGTAACACTACAGTAACACACTACATTACGCAAGTACAACTACATACGCAGACGCACTACATACTACTGCATACTGCATGCTACGCAACTACATACGCAGTACAACTACATCCTATACCTACAGTACACAACAGTAATACTATCGGCACTACAACTCCGTGACCACGCATTCGCAATGTACACAAGATGCGTCCACACTCTTGGCCGCTTGAGTCTTGGCAAATAAACTTAATAAAGTGAACCTCGTTAGTTTGTGTAGGCCTACTAAGCTAACCTATTCAAACAAATCATACCAAGCATATAATTATTATGATGTACACAGGTCTGCTTCGATCAGTAATTCATATTAACATCCATCATGCAATATATTCGAACATAACAGGGCTTAAACAGTATACATGTATATGTGAAAGTTTCAACAGCCCTGTTCACACAGTACACTTCCGTGGTTAATACACATGCTTGTACTGGCATTTTGAAGGAGGTGTTCCGATACGAAACTTAATCCAGATGAGACGGGATACCAGAGAAGTGTTGCCGAAAGGAGATGTTGATCCTAACCGCTGAGCGCGGATCTTGTGCGCAGTTCTGCGGCAAGGCGCAGGCGACTGCGGGAACGTTCTACGACAGTATTCAGCGCTAGCAGCTATGGATCCACGCGCCGAATGCATAGGTCGGCGCACGGACCCATAGCTGCCAGCGAACAATCCGGAATTTTAGGGGGGAAACAGAGGGCAGAGATTTGGGACGTGGGAGGAACTCGCGACTTAGATGGGTGGGGGTGAGAGCGAAGGTTTTGATTGATTTTGCGATGGTTCCATTTCCGTGTGGTCTTAGGCGTTTTTACTATAAGTTGTACAGCGCCCCATGACACCTGTCCTATAGTCGCGTTCACACTGTCATGGTTTGGCTCGGGCCGGTTTGAGTCTGAGCATTCACACGTACGCAAGTGAATACTGTCTGTCAAATTAAAATTAAAATTAAAATTAATTTTATTGCACAAATATCTCACAGATACTTTGGCAGTATGTCGCGAGATGGCGTTGTTTGCGATTCAGAGTGTTTACTTACGTTCCGAGTTTAGTTATCAATCTTGAAAACGTGCATCCTGATCAAATTTTTCGAATTTTTTTATATATTTTTTTATTTATATTTTCGTCGAAGTACATACTCGACACTCGCGGCATCTACCGCTCAACCGATTCTACCGCTATACCGCTTGCCGAAAGCTGGTGCTAAAATTTGGCTCGGGCCTGGTCCGACGTTTTTGATGGGACCAAATCTGGCACGGGCCTAATTAGGCTTGGGCCAAAAACGTCCGTGTGAACGCTCGGCTCGAGCCAAATTATGGCGCGGGCCTAATTAGGCTCGGGCCAAAAACGTCCGTGTGAACGCTCGGCTCGAGCCAAGTCTAGCGCGGGCCTAATTAGGCTCGGGCCAAAAACGTCCGTGTGAACGCGCCTTATGTAACACTTGATATATGAACATCAGAGAGATCGCACCATGATTGCATGAAGAAATGGATGATGATGTTGTACGAGAGCGTATGCGCATTATGTGGCTATTCGTAACATCGAACTGATTCCTCTGCGTATTCTTCTGCTCTGTGCTGTTACAGAACGTCATGACAGCAGTACCTACGTCGTGTTGAAGGGAACTGTCGACAGCCGTCATGTTGAAGATGTCGGCGACGTTGTTTTGCCTGAAGTTCTTCATGTAACGTGATGTTCTGCACACAATGGCCAACTTCGTAAATATTATCGATTTGTCACGCGTAGTTAGACTTATATTGCTGAACGGCGCATATATGACCGCCGGAGAATGTATAACTGTACAGCCAGCTGTACATGAGCCGGCAAAGGCAAAGTCTGCTGAGGCAGTTACAAGTATAACACCCAAAGAAACCATCGAACCATGAAGAACACGGGTCAACGGTTACAGCCCTATAGACCAAAGGTCCGATAGACCGAAGGCCCGATAGAAGGTTTATTCGAATCCGCAGTGGCTACACGTCCGGAATCGGTCGCCTAGCCTCCAGGCTACGCATCTGGACATCCATTGATGCTGTATTTGAACGTGAATATGCCGCACATCCACCAATGCCGCTATAAATCATATGATGCCACTATAAACCATATATATGCCCTAACCCTAACTCTAACCCTAACCCTAACCATAACTCTAACTCTAACATTAATCCTAACCCTTTGCAACATATGGTCTATCAGACCGTTGGTCTATCGGACTTTCGGTCTATGGGGCTGCCCCATCTACAGCGGTATTTCCTTACTGCTTATAAGGCTGTAACCCGACCAGGCTGTGTGACTGACGTCAATATACAATTAGGTATTCTAACCCTAGGTATAAAATTAGGTATTCTACAATAGGTATTCTAACCCTAGCAATATCGTTTCTTGGAGCTAATAAGGCTGGTGAGGTAAATGGAATGAACGGTTGCAAATACATCACAATATATGCTGTTATATGCTAGGACTCTATATGCTTTACATTGCACGGTCGTTCAATTGTCACACATTGCGCGACGACATGCCCAACCAGGAAAATCAGGACACAGAAATAATGCAGACGGAAGAATAGGCCTAACCATTACTTTATCATTCACTAACCGTATACTTCAGCACCTGCGAAATGGTTCGTCAAGGCAGACGTCAAGTACCACACAAATATCGTCAATGTTGTACAGAGTTACAGCTAGCTGCAAACAAAACATGAATTACAACGAATGAACACCATTTCTCAGCTTTGTGCAATATGGACTCAATGAACAGAAGGCTATAATGAAATGTTACATATATACCACTCACAGTAACGTAGGCTAGTTCCCATTTCAGACTGAGTTTCTGTTTCCAGTTGGTTTTCTAGACTGGTACCTGTTCGCCACCTTCACTCCGGCAAGTATCCTTCACTACACTGAAGTTAGTGTAGCGTGTGGAACTGTCGACCAGGTACGGGTCTAGGTTATAGCCGGCCGAGCCGTCTTCAGGCAAAGTCCTACGCCCATGCTATGCATATAGCCTCGTTGCGCCATCTATCGCACGCCATATGTACTACACTGATGAACAAAAACAAACAAACAACAAAGTTCAAGTCTGTTTTTACAGCAAACCAAGCGCGCCGAGTAGCGAACCAAGAATTACGACCATTTCTAACAAATGTCTAGGTACGTGGGTAGTCAAACCCGTCGTGCAATCGCCAGAACTGCTCAATTCAGCGAACTTCCCGCATACTTGCTATATAGTAAACCCGTGTAAATTTCTATTCAATGAGGGCAGCGTTGTTGTGCTAGTGTGCCACTATGCAGCGTTTTTCTGATGGGGGGCCATTGATCCGGGTGCCGATTGTCCAGTACTTCTAGTTTGCTATACATGTGTATGAAAACTATATAATCCTTGCATTACCGTGTAATTCATTTGCAAACAAACTCACACATTCAATACCTACAGCAAAATAATGATAATATCTGCAGTATTGATGTTAACTTAACAGAATGCAACTCATATTATGCACATGCACAGTCACAGAGTTATATACTTCATTCTGAATGTATTTCTCTCTCAAATTATCTCTTACTTCTGAAATAACATAGCAATCATAATCTCAAAAGTGTCATTCACAAACATTCGTACAGCAAATCGTTCATTATATAAAAAAAAACTAACCTAAAATGATAAAAGATGAGGAACACAATTAGTTGGTTGTGAAAATGGCGTCAGCATGTGGAATGGCACATGGGTACACAATCACACCCTACTCATTGTTCTCTCATCTCGAGTCTCCGGACTCTTCCATTTTCCAGTGGGGGGGGGTTGAAGCTCGTCAAGAGGTACAAATTTAGCTATAGTTACTTGTGAGGGGCTATATTTTGGTACATTTATGCTCAAATAGTAGTTGTATTTTTTGGTTAGGTTATATTCAAATTGCTTTGAATAAAACACTGAGGGGTGGCATAATCAAACAGACAAAACAAACTAGTCAGTTTGATCAGGATCACAGCTAGGTAGAGTCGAACTTCGAAGTTTGATCGTTACTACGTACCCTGTTTTTAACGTTTACACTGTTACAACGTACACATCTCCAATTCCAGAATTTGTGTAATGTATTATTCCATTTGCCAGTATCGTTTACAACGTACCTCTTTATAACGTAAACTTTAATACAACGTTCAAATTTTTACTGGAAAATGCATATTAGCCTTCGTTACAACTACGGCGGGAAACCTTGCAGCCCGTGCAGCACTGTTTCGGGACTTCCCCAGTCACTTAGCAACACTATTGATCGAGCGCTAGTGCTGCTTGGTAATGTACCGTTACTCTGTCTAGCTGCACTGTGGAGTCCCGGAGCTACCGCGTGTTTGGTAAAACAAACCCATGCCCGCAAAACGCAAGCCGATTTCGCTGTCTCAGAAGCCAGAAATTGTGTCTAATTATCGTAAAGGTGTTTCCCAAACGAAAGTCAAAATTATGAAAATCAACAATCATTCATAATGGTGACAAAATCACGGAGGCCGGGTTTACATGTTGCTGTATGCATGTTGTGTACAAAGTATGTGTGGAGAATCACGTCAAGCTAATATCAATGTTTTGTACACGCGTTTTATAAGAGTCGAAGATGACAGCGAACATGCATGCGTGACAGTGATGTAGTGTCAACAGCGGTAAACTGAAAGTATACAAAAAAAACGATCTTAAAGTGATTAAGTCACGAATTTCTTGCACCATCAAGTAGTATATTTGTGTGTTATTTGTACAAAATAAAATGTATGAAAATACAATTAGTGTTTCTGTTTACTTTTCATGCTTATATACCTTCTTTATATGCCCTAATTTGCCGGTGAAAAACAGAGAGACGCCAGTATCTGAACAGTACTGGGGGAATAGTGTTAGACAACAGAAATTACCAAATCGTCTAGATTTTTGCAATTTTAACCAACGTAAAAACATTTTTATCAGGTGAGAGTTTGAGGATATATTTAGTAACGTTAGTTCTTACTTTTAATGTAAAAAAATGGCCATTTTTTTTTACAAATTTTACCATGGAAATTTCGTGACGTAGTCAATTTAAGTAAACTCTAACTCGAGCGTAAACTACTAAGTTAAGAAATCCTATTTTGGAATACTAACTTGACTGGGACCAATAAATATGCTACTGTACTACATGTAGTTAAATACTTGATTGACCCTTTCATGTTTTATTTCACTCTAATCATCGGTTACAGCCCTATAGACCGAAGGTCCGATAGACCGAAGGCCCGATAGACCGAAGGTTTATTCGAATACGCAGTGGCTACACGTCCGGAATCGGTCGCCTAGCCTCCAGGCTACGCATCCGGACATCCACTGATGCCGTATTCGAACGTGAATATGCCGCACATCCACCGATGCCACTATAAATCATATGATGCCACTATAAACCATATATATATGCCCTAACCCTAATCCTAACCCTGCCTCTAACCCTAACCCTTTGCAACATTCGGTCTATCGGACCTTTGGTCTATAGGGCTGCCCCCTAATCATCACTCTCCTTTCTATGCAAACATAGCTATGTATTTTATGGTTGAACAGTAGCCAACCTTATTACTGCCCTTTAGGTTATACTCAAGCCGTTGCTGCCACCAACGGGAGATTTGGGAACTAAAGTAATGACGAATTTACATTAAGACATGACATTATGACATTAAGAATTTGGCATGAATGGTAGCCTAAAGATACCACAAGGCACCAGAAATTATCGTTTAAAACACACGTATTTAGTCCATGGGGAATTACCTCACATGGGCCGACTAAATTATTAAATGAGGACAGAATCCTGCCAACCTCGCGGCACTCATGGTGGCATCCAAAAGAAACTGATCGGCATTGCATGCCTGACATTCAAAGCTTCTAAAAACACTTGAACCAATAGAAATCTGAAAAACTTACACTCACAAAAACTAAACTTTCTCTAAAGGGTGGACAAACGTCGAGAGATGTTTTCACCCCATGGCAGTGGCGAAAAGCGCGACAATCTGCCGCAATTGAATCGTCACAACTCGGGAAATGCTCGTAAACCTCCAAGACAAACGACAGCTCCGAATTACACAATCTTAACGACGATAATCTACAGTATGACTGCATGCACTGATTGTCTCATTCACATTGTTTTTTCCATTCAAATCTCGTCGCAGCCAGGCAGCTTATGTCTGTGCAAAACAATGTAAGGGACGGGTGGAAACAGAAAAATCTCATTATGTCTAGCCATTCAATAAAAAAAACTTGCTTGCCCGAACAGACAAGTGCAATTTCAAGCTACTTGCCCAGGAGCGAATTTTGGTTTCCCCGGGCCATCGGGCGCCCAGCACCGCAGGGTTCGAATTTCGGCTGAAAATCTAGTAGACATCAGGACCACCAATTTCAGAAAGTTAGACCTTCAAAAAATTTGGTGGTCCGCTTATTTATTAGCAGTGAGTTACAAAATAGTATATAAAGATAACCATTGGCATTAAAACAGCATACATGTAACTTAATTAGAGTTGGTCAAATAATGTTTCAATCTCTAGGAATGTCGGGGGAGCTTCTGGGTAAGGGTTTACCTTCGTTTTTCTCCTCCCCAGTCCACGGTACCCCCATGCATAGATCAATGCTGCCGCACATCCGCAAAGTTACAAGTGCCTAGACTCTTTAAGTGTATACAGTTTACATTGCTTCTAGATATCTAACTGAATAAAAATAGCCCACTTTCTACGTTAAGAAATGTGACGAATTCAGTTAACAGCTTTGATTACGTGCGTGTCAGGTGTCACTGGTCGTGCCCTCAGACGTGAGCCTATCCTTCAATTCTCTGAAGGCCTCTCCACACTTCTCCGTCCAGCAAAAAGGAAATCCTTTCCGTGTAAGGTCGGTCAATGGTTGAGCCACGTCGGCGAAGCTGGGTATAAAGCGACGGTAGTAGTTGGCGAATCCCAGGAAGCTTCGGACGTGCGTGACGCCAGTGGAAGAAGCCCAGTCTCTCACCGCCTGCAGTTTCTCCGGGTCACAGCTTACCCCTTCTGCGGACACCCCATGACCGAGGAAGGACACGCTTGTCTGGAAGAGTTCACACTTTGATGGCTTCAACTTAAATCCTGCCCCACGCAACCGTGCGAAGACATTTCGCAGGTGCTCAGCCGCCTCCTCGAACGATCGTCCAAAGACGATGACGTCATCGAGGTAGACCAGGCATTCAGCCCACTGCAGCCCCCGGAGGACGAGCTCCATGAGTCCTTCAAACGTTGCTAGAGCGTTGGCCAGGCCGAACGGCACGACCCGGAAGTAGAAGAGGCCATGCCTTGTTCCTATCACCGTCTTCTCCCTATCTTCGGGGTGCATTTCGACCTGCCAGTTGCCCGAGGCGAGGTCCAACGTAGAAAACCATTGACTACCGGCGATGGCATCTAGCGTGTTATCGATCCTAGGTAGAGGATACACATCCTTTCGCGTCGCGTCATTCAAACGCCTGTAGTCCACGCAAAAGCGAGTGCTGCCATCTTTCTTGGTCACCAGGACGACTGGCGACGCCCACGGGCTGCTACTCAGGATGATGAAGCCGGCAGCCAACATTTTGTCGATCTCGTCCATGACGTGTTGCCGTCCCAGCGGGCACCGTTGCAGGGCCTGCTTGATGGGGTAGTGGCTTCCCGTGTCGATCGTGTGGCGCACACGGTCGGTGCGTCCCAACGGTCCCCCAGGCATGGCAAACAGATCACTATTAGTGCCCAGAAGCTCCGCCAATTCTTACTGTTGTCCACGGGTGAGGTGGTCATCCGCACGCTCCACCAGCTACCGCAGAGGCTGAGGCAGCGGGGACCAGTTGTCTCATTCTGGTTCTGGAGCCGAAGGGACCAAGCTAACTGGTGCCACCCACGCCGCCACCTCTAGGTGAGCTAGTTCTTCACCCGGTGCTATGACCACCATCTGCTCACCGAAGTTAACTACCGATAGGGGGACTTCCCCTTCAACAGTATCCACCAGACTCTGCCCCATCAAGGTGCCTCGCGGCTCTTTTGCCCGTGCGAACCTGGCCGTGGGTTCAGCGATTGCCAGCTGTCCTCTTCTCCACAGCCGTTTGCCAACAGAACTGTCCACCATGGCGCTGCACCCCGGGGGAATCATCACTCGTCGGACAGCAGTCACCCATCGCGGCTCTAACAACTCTTCTCCACGTAGGACGTGCAGGATGCCACCGACTGTCAGGTGGCCGCTAGCTGCGTCCACCTGGCAGTCATGGCTAGCGAGGAAGTCCATGCCCAGGATGCCGTACCTAGTACCCATCTCAGCTACGAGCATATCCTGCCCATACTCTCTTTCCCCGAGCAAGAAGTCGGCTTCAATCTCGCCGAGCGACTCTAACGGTCATCCCTGCACGTCGCACATGTCCATGCTAGCTGGTGTCAATGAAGGTTTTCCCGTAGGAAACCCCTCATACACTCCCCGGTCCAACAGGGTGGCATCAGCACCTGTGTCGGCTGTACATCGTCACGGTCACGTGCCACGATCGTCGAGGTTGTACTCGACCAACGCGGCCGGGTGGTTTCGATCTCCCACGCTGCACTCTTCCCTGGGCCAGAAGTGTGGATCCACTTCCGGCCCCTACCCGTTTCCCGGCGGTGTGCTAGAGGTCGGGCGGTCGGTCGCCACCTGCGCCGACTGCCTGTTGTCGGGGCGCTTGTTTTGGCCGACGGGTTGGCCACCACGGCATTCTCGCGCCATGTGGCCTTGCCGTCCGCACCTGAAACAGAGGATCGGGTCTCGCCGACCTCCGTCTCATCTCCCCTGGTCATCGCGACCCGCCGGTAGCCATGCGGTCTCCGTATTGTGGCTCTTGCTGTCCCATGGGATAGTCAAACCGCCGCCCCCGGTCACAGTCAAGTCGGGTACGTCCGAAGACGTTCCGCATGATCTGCGCCAGGTCGGCCAACTCTGGCGTCCATCGGCTGGTCGTCGGTCCAGGGTTTTCCCGGGCAACAGGCCCGGTGAGCTCGGGAGCGGTGCCCCCTCTGCTGTCCAACTTGTCCCTCGTGCGGCTTCTTGCACGGCGTATCAGCCCCAACGATTGCCTCGTACTCCGTTGCGTGAGCGCAGCCTGCTCTACCGTTATATCCTGCTGGCAAAGCACGTATATGCACGCGCTGGCCGACACTCGGTAGGTTGTTGACAAACCTCCACAGCACCCACTCGCTCTCCTGGTCGGGCGTGGAGTTCAGGAGTGCGTGGCTGACGAGTTTTTTTAAACTCCCTGCCATACTCAAGCCACGTCTCCTCCGGCCGTCGTCGGCGTTTCTCCATGGCCGCCTTATGTAGCAGCTCCTGCCCTGCCGGGTGAAATCGGCTATGCAGTTCAGCCCGAAGGGTGGACTCAGAGAGGTTCTCTGTACACCCGTCGATGGCTTCCGCCGCCGGCCCTTCCAACGCCGCCACGAGCGGCGCAGTGCGAGCAGTCTCGTTCCAGCCGTTATACTTAGCGGCTATATCGAATTTTTGTAAGAACGTTTTTAGGGTGGCACTCCCCCTCCCAGTACACGGCCTCACTCTCATTCGACCGCGATGTGATATGCCGCGAGCTGCCTCCTGCTCTGTCATCCCTCTGACTCTGCCGTCGTACCCTTCTATGTCAGCCTCGGCACGGCGAGGCGTCGGGATATCGCTTCTCCTACACCGGCCCGTCTTCAGTTGAGTCTCGGGCGTGCCGAACTTAACATGCTCTGCCGCCCTTGGCTTCACGCCAGGAGCTTGCGCTCTCGGCTCGGAGGGTGTGGGAGTTACGTCGTCGGCGTAGTCAGTGTATGGCTCCATCATGTCGCTCACGGTCTCCGACCCTGTCACCAACCCGGGCGACTCAAGGTATGCTCCAGCCACAGCGGTCTGCTCCATAGGGCGCCCTACGCCGTACCCGGCGGGGGTACCGCCTGAGATCGCTGTAGAATCCCACACCACAGAGGTTTCTCTTCTATCCGGTCCTCGGGGAATCACCAGCATCTAGTCTGAACTCTTTTCATATTCTCGGCTCTCACGCCTCTGCGCAAAATCCTGGTCATGGCACCACTGTAGTGATTCGTCTCCTTCCCGCTGCTCTTCGCCGAGTTGTGGTTGAGTGTACGTGTGCGTATGTTCTTCGCACTGTTTTTGTGATCGTATGTAGTACCTTGTGCATTGTGTTTCTGTACCTACCGGCGGTTTATCGCCGGCTCTTCGGCAGGTTTGCAGAGTGCGTGAGTGTGCGTGGATGTAGCTCGACAGAGATACTACACAAGCCGGGAATACATTTAGTGGCTTATAGAGAGCCTTTTATTCCAGAACAAAACATGTCTGCATTCGCGGAGGTGACATACAATATCATTTATACACCCTGGGTTTATCCGCTCTAGCTCCCACTCCTTCCCCCCGGTAAAATAGTCACGTTTATCCTAAATTCTGCATTCTATCTAACTACTCTCTTTTTCGTGTCCCTAGCTGGCTATCCTAACTGTTGTCTAACTTGTCCAGTGTCGCTGTTTTGTGCCCCGAAATCGTGGCAAAGTCCTTTTTATATAGCCCCCCGCGGATTCAAATGCACATCTTATTATCCAATGATAACGCTTCACGCCAAAAATTACATAGTGCGCGTTGGTTACTGACTTTGCGCATTGCGGATTGAAGATACATATCTCTCAGTCAATGACAAGGCTTTGCGCCGAAAATTACATCTTGCACCTTTATTACCAACTTGGCACGTCGCAGATTGAAGAGACATTTCCCTCAGCCAATGACGAGGTTTCGCGTCAAAATACATACAAGCACGTGCAATAACACAATCGCGAAGTTGCTAGACCTAAAAATAACAATGGCCCTGCGTGAAAACTATTATTAATCGTGCTGACAGAGTGATACACTGTTGCACGCTTCATTCTAAAACAGATTACAGCGGGCGACCTTGCCGGGCTTCCAGCTGATGCAGTGTGTATAGAATCATATTGTGGCTACTTCACCGCGCCCCGAGCCGGCTACCATATCTCGCCGTGCCGCCTGTTCCTGCCGCCGCCCTCGGCGGGAGCCCCATGTAACCTGCACGCACCCGGCGCAGCCACCGCGCTCGCGGCGCGCACTATTTAGACTCGCGAAAGTCTACCTCCTTATCTTTTAACGTTTCCAACCCCCCACATAATGCGCGCTTATACCCGGTATTAGTTATGTACATGACCTCGATCTACCTGTGATGTATTTAAAAACCCCCCCACTTTAATAATAACAATCACAATCGTTCATGACGCGGGTGGGCGCACAAATCAGGCTGCCGCTACAATACGTTGCAAGCTCAGATGCAGCTGCAATCGAGAGTACGCTAGATGACAGTACGCAGTCCAGTGTTGTTGAGGCTGATGAAGAATTGAATGAGCAAGGCCGAAAACGCAAATCGGCGTCAAATGATATTTAAAAACTAAGAAAAGAAAAACTTCTGCTAGTTCAAACAACATCACATAATATGCAAGATCATGATGATAAGTTTTTTGCGCAGCTAGCTAAAATGAACAGTGAAATGATGGCTGTTATTAATAAAATTGCAGATAAACTTTAATCTGTAAATTCATTCAATGGCTCTGTTAGAGAAGCATATAGAAGTATATAGTGTTGTTTCTTGAGCTGCTGCTGCTGTGAGTTTTCATTTTTTAAATTCTAAAAATTCTTTCATCTAAAAATGTCTTCAGCCTAGCTGGCTGAATTTCTCTGTTTATTGAATATTTATATATTATTTATCTGTATATTTCGATGGAGCAATAATTGTATCCCCACCGACGAAGTCGGCGGGGACACTATGGTTTTATGTCTGTCCAGCCGCCGTCGCAGACACTTTTTATTCCGCTCTATAACTCGGCCCCTAATGGGGTTAGCCGCTAGAAACAGTTGCCGCTGGAGGGCAGCACATCTGCAGAGGTGAAGATTATCCGCGTACCCAGATGCACACCCGGGATAGAGTCGGGGAAGTGGCTGTTTATTTGTGTGTGTGTGCTGAGGAGTTATGTAATATGTTTATTGAGATTCACGGTGATATTAGTGGTGCATATGTGAAGTGGGTGTTTATTCTTTTGTGTGTGCTGAGGAGTTATGTAATATGTTTATTGAGATTCACGGTGATATTAGTGGTGCATATGTGAAGTGGGTGTTTATGTGTGTGCTGAGGAGTTATGTAATATGTTTATTGAGATTCATGTATATATTAGTGGTGCATATGTGAAGCGGGTGTTTATGTGTGTGCTGAGGAGTTATGTAATATGTTTATTGAGATTCA
>NW_014577117.1:544892-556584 GCF_000485595.1 Priapulus caudatus | reverse complement strand
TCACAGCAACCCTCCATTTGTAGTTCAGATTCAGGTTTGCTGGAAACTTATGACCAGCTTTAGCCGACTTACAACCAGGAACACAACAGTACGAAGGCATTTTAACTTGGTTATATCGCTATGATTCCTGTATCTTTACAATTGACTCGTTCGTTGCGCAATCGTTGTAACACCTCTAACTCCCGCTGCGCCACCTGGCGGAAAAGCTAGCGGCTAACCCCATTGACCTAGCGTGATCAAACATAGTCTACTTATACATCTTGGGGAGAAGGTGCGCAGCGTACCAAAACCAGGTCACTACGACCTTTATTTGACCTTACCTTGACCTTGATCATATTTCTCTTCCGCTCTATAACTCGGGCCCCTAATTGACCTAGCGCGACCAAACTTGGTATACTTACACATCTTGGGGAGAAGGTGCGCAGCGTACCAAAACCAGGTCACTACGACCTTTATTTGACCTTAACATTGACCTTGATCATATTTCCCTTCCGCTCTATAACTCGGCCCCTAATTTACCTAGCGCTACCAAACTTGGTATACTTACACATCTTGGGGAGAAGGTGTGTCGCGTGCCGTAACCAGGTCACTGCAACCTTTATTTGACATTGACCTTGACCTTGACCTTTATCATATTTTCCTTTTGCTCTATAACTTGGCCCCTAATTGACCTAGCACGAGCAAACTTCGTATACTTACACATCTTGGGGAGAAGGTGTGTCGTGTACCAAAACCCGTAAGGCAACCAATTTTAACATACTTGCACATCTTAGGCAGATGAGTTGTGTAACAAACCTTTGTCTTTGTGACTTATTTATCTTTACCTACCTTCTACGTCCTTACAGAGATATTTCAGTCATACTAGATCACGGGGGATACATGTAGTTGGCGACAACTGCTCTTTCTAGTTGCAACTGCAATTGTAATTTAATTTAATTTTGCTAATTTAATTAAGCTTTAATCTGTAAATTCATTCAATGGCTTTGTTAGAGAAGCATATAGAAGTATATAGTGTTGTTTCTTGAGGTTTGCAATGATTGCAGCTGCAATTGTAATGTCATTTTATTTTGCGTTATTAAACAGAAAACACATTCAAACACATGAGTTCATTGGGTTCTAAATTGTTGCCTACATTCTTTTGCCTGAGAATAACTCAATTTTCACAAAGCCTCACAAGATTTTGTCTCCGCTCTACACTGGCTGGTCTATGATTATATGGTCTCTCCAGATCCTGGTTAGCATACTAACTGGGTATTTCATCAAAAGGGTTGTCATTCATGTGTACGCATATGTTATGCAGGATGCACGCACAAATTATGCTATCGATCATCAGTTCAGGGTCGAACACATCAAAGTCATGCAACCGGCGAAATCTTCCCTTCAACTGTCCAAATTCACGCTCAATAGCAACTCTTGCTGAACTAAGTCAGCATTGGTAGACCTTTTGTGAATTTGTCATGTTACCATAATCCTTGAATGGAGTCATCAGCCATGGCTCTACGTGATATGCGGAGTCTCCCAGAAGGAAGCCGTCATGTCCGAAGAACTGATCTGACTGACTATAAAAAATTTCTGAATTTCTAAGCACTCTAGCATCGTGTGTACAAGCTGGCCATCCGGCATATACGTGTGTAAATGCCAACGTGTGGTCACATATTCCTTGTAACACAACAGAATGATATTTTTTTCTGTTAATATAGGATGCATGATTAACTTGCGGTGCCTTGATCTTTATGTGACAGCCATCGACACATCCAATTACACCTGGAAATCTAAAATATTCTTCAAATCCAGCTGCTAAATGATCTCTCTCTCTCTCTCTTGTACCTGGCCACTTGATGAACCGCCTCAACATGTTATTTTGTATAGCTTTCACAATGCGCTTACAAATGGAATGTGCTGTAGACTTGGAAACATTGAATGGGTCAGACATGGAACCAAAGGATTCTGGTGTACCTAAAATTATAATCAAAAGGACGAGTCAGGAAATACATGTCAGGGTCTTAAAAAAGAAATGTCGATGGGGGCAGGTCGTGTGGATGTAGGGGACATATGAGCGACAGTGGATGGGCGGTGTTACGGTATACATGGGGGTGGGAGACAGTGTACATGGGGGCGTGAGACATACATGGTGTGTACATACACGTTAGGGAGGGAAAGGTGGGAAGATGGGGGGAGGGAGGTGGGAGGGACGTGAGAGGATGGGGGAGGCGGAAGACTCGGAGTACCCCCTGTACCCCCATCGTGGGGTGCAAGCCACACGTAAAAAGGTCGAAAGAAATTACGTGAAATAATGCAATTTCCTGCAATCTAGGCAACTGAATAAATTGCTTCAGAAGAACTTAATTTATACTAGTTTTTGTACAAATGAAACAATGCAATTTTTTCGCGAGTATGTTGCTTTAAACTGTTGTTTAGGGTATTTAAGTTTTTCAACCTGAATGCCATTTATTATCAAATATTTAGGCCTACCCAAGTACCACAGGAACAAGAGAGCCTGCTTTTCAAATGGAATTGGTTGGCGGCTATGTCCAGTCGTCTGCATCTTTTTATGCTGGCTTAACTCGGTAACAAACAGGTTGAATGTTTTCTTCTCCAGGCGGAAATGGGATTTAAAATCAGAGGGTGAATAGCTCTGAACGGTGACCTCAATATAATTTTCGATCCGAGGAACCTTGTCTCGTCTGCTATGCATAATATGGCTCTCTTCAAACAGTAATGAAGTATGACTGTCGATGACTGCGTGTGTTTGCTCATTCTTAGATTTCATGAATAATAGGATTACAATTGCTATTCGTTTTTAGCTCACCTTGACATCGTCAAGCTGAGCTATTGCCATGGGTCGTCGTCTGTCGTACGTCCGTCCGTCCGTCCGTCAGTCCGTCAACATTTCGCTTCGGTCAACGATAAAATCAGGAACCTTTGGCCACATGTTTGAAATGGGTATAGGTGTTACTGCTATGCTCCCATATTAAACGTCTCATTTGGAGCACGCCAGTCGACGTACTTTCGAGCCACGGAAATTTTGGCAAAAATGGGAATTGCCATTAGTCAGTTCAGGTTCAACCGATTTTGCTCATTTTGATATGTGAATGAATAGGGCTAGGGTTTTGATATTAAAAAATGCAAATTAGGTAGGAATTTGCAATTTTATAGCATATTATATAGACACAAAACAGTCTGTGTGTTCACACTCGTCTGGTTTCGTTTTACAAGATTTCATTGACAATATCTTTAATGCAAAATTGGTATTTCCTCTCCACCCTGCCGATAAACGTCTATATTAGAGTAAAGATTTACAAAACATGTCGAACGCAGCATAACCTATTTATTTCAAACGCCATCGCTACAAAGCCTATAGCGCTATCTACGGTCACAAATTTGATTTATTTGGTTTATAAATTATTATTGCGATATACAGATGGCAATCGTTTCTATAATGTACGTCGATGGTTGCTCAATTAAAACTGACTTCTTCTTACTCACTCATTTGTGGCCTTTTTTTGTGGTGAGCTACAGTGTCATTGATACTTTCATTTGTGGTGAGCTACAGTGTCATTGACACTTTCATTTCTTGTCACTGGCATCCATGTTGATAATTGACCCGGGTTAACCCAAATACCGTTCGTTTATATTCCCTAACCCAGATGCCTTATCCAGGTTAACCCAGGTGGCTCTGGGGAAGCAAATCGAACGCACTAATAATAACAGCTAACAGCTTTGGCTCAGCATATCCTGTAGCCTGCGCTACATAAACCTCAGCTGCCTAAACCTATTTTGTCTAACCTAATCTGCTTAAACCTAAACCTAACCTAACACACACACGTGCGGACACTCCATAACGCACAGGCACGCACACCACCTACACACGCGCGCGCGCACACACACACACACACGCACGCACGCGCACGCACGCACACAAAAACAAACAAACACACACACACACATGCACAAGTGTCCTTCAAGCATCCTTCTTCAACTTCCTGAGGATGCCTCCGGAGATGTTCGATGAACTGCTTGTCAAAATTGGCCCGAGAATCCAGAAGCAATACACCCGATACAGAAAAGCACTTGAACCAGAACTGAAACTGGCAGTCACCATAAGGCATCTAGCATCGGGTGATAAATATCCCTCACTTCAGTATGAAGCCTTCTCTCTCCAGAGAAATTCTTTCTTCGTCATGTCTTTGTAGGCCTTCACCTTCTTGTTGTAGAAGACAGTGTTTTCTGTCAGCCAATCCACCATGCTCTGCTCCTCTTTCTCTGTCAGGAAACTGTAGAACTTATTCTTCCTGCCCTTTCTGACTACACTGGTCTTGCTGGTGACACTCGCAGCGTCGGTGTCTACGTCAGTCTCATGGGCCTGCGTGGCTGGAGGCAGGGATTCTTGAGGCTGCTCAGGCTCTGATTCCAGGGCAACACTTGATGGAGATAACGGACTCCTGCCCCTCTTTGGTTTCTTTGCTCGGCCTTTCCCCCTTCCACGGCCTCTCCCCTTGTCTTTTGGCGGCATAATTGTGTCCGTAGAAAATAATCTTGATGTTAATCTTGATTTAAGTTGATAATGTTGATTTTAATTATCTTGATGTTAATCTTGACAGCACGGCAGAATGAATGATAACGTATAGAACACGGCGCGGTATTTATTGACCGTTGCCAGCGCAGTCGGCGCCTGACTAGAGCGTGATTGGCGCGCAGTTGAGGCGCGGTTAGCGTTGCCTAGGCGCAGTGCAAGCGTCGTTCGAACACATCGCGATCTGATTGGTCGCAATAATGACGCAGTGAGCGCACTGCAAGCGTGATGCGGGCGTGGTGTTGAGCGTGGTGAAAGCTTGTTGAGCGCAATGAGATCGGGTTAAAGACGCACTTAGATCGTAGTATCGACGTAATTAGATCGTAGTATCGGCGCTGGGCCCGGCTGGGCCCAATTGGCCACGCTCTCAACCACGCTCACCACGCTCGGGCAAATTTTTGGTGCGTGGGGCGATCGTGATGAGCGTAGCTCTGGTGTGAATGGGCCCGTAGGAGACCAAACGTTGCTGCAGTTAAAGCATACTTGAAATACGTAATATAAGTTGAAAAATATATTGCTACGACAAAGAACAAGATTGAAAAAATTTCATGGTAAATGGGCAACTCTATTACATAAACTATAACAATATAAGACATATATTGTGTGACACACAACAAATATATAAATACAGAGCTCAAGACCTACAGCTACTATACTAACATAACATGCTAACATAACGTATACATATATGCTTCTGGAAATAAAAGACATTATAAAAAACATTATTTTTCCTTTATTATTGCAATTTCTAATGTTTATACTTTGTCGCTGCCCAAGCACCAACGCATAAAACTGATGTCTTGAAAAATGTGTATTTATTCTCATTAAAGCCTAGGACACACATTTTCTACGCTGGCCGCTTGCGATCCGCCGATCGATAAATACGCTGCCGGGTCGAAAAACCGGGCGGAAATATTCAACATGTTGAATCCGAGCGATGCGCCGGGCGTATGGGATCGCGAGCGAAATACGCTGCCGTGAAACAGGACACACCGCGCGGACCCGGCACCGTATTTATCGATCGCAAGCGGCCAGCGTAGAAAATCGCGCAGTTTGTCCTAGGCTTAAACACCGTGAAACTTGTTGGCAGGTTCGTACGAGCTTGAAACAGCGAAGTTTTCGAGATAGTTTGGGCGAAATTAGTCGAAAGTTTTACGATGTTGTTGCCTCTACGAAATTCTGATGGCATGTGCCAATTTAACGCGTCGCGAACAAATATATTTTCAAAAATCGTAATCCGCCACGAGGTAACAATAAATGCAAGATCACCATGTATACTAATGTTAATTGAGTATTTCTGACTTATCTCCTGATAAATTCATGTAAAATATGCCACGAAACCATGTCTGCGAGTGGCGAACTATATGTTATGCACGGACGGATATCTGTGTTGTCTGAGGGATTTCCGCGGGGAATCTAGCTATATGATAATGTACACTGAGTGCGTATAACCCGATGCAGCAGTGGCCTGGCCTCCTGAGTCAGCGGCACGCACACTCCCACCCAAATCATTCATGATGATTTCAAATTGGCGATTAGGAGCACCAGCTTATGAATGGGTCTCTCCAGGATAGTTCGTCTGCTAGGATGACAATCACCTAATTCCACATTTCGCTTTGGTCTTTGCCAAGTTGATCGAGTCTGCAGTGTGTGCAAGTATTCCTTTCTCCAACGTGTCCAGAACAGGTTGGTTAAGTATTGCACCCGTCTCCACCTTTTCCTCATGTAGAGATCTTCTTTCACGATTTTTCCCTGGGGGAGGCATTACGACTCTGGATTTCATCATGAGTAGTGAGTAGTATGTTTTTCTCCAACAAAGTTAGTTCCTTGGTCGCATCGAATCAGACGTACCCTTCCTCTTAGTGCGATGAAGCATCGCAGGGCGTTCAAGAAGGAGTCTGTGGACATGTCGTCTAGCATCTCGATATGGACGCCCTTCATGGCCAGGCAGGTGATTATGAGTCCATGCCTCTTCAACTCCTTCCTGCCTTCCTTGATGATATATGGCCCAACGCAATCCAGTCCACAGTATGTAAAAGGTGGTGAGGGTTCTATGCGCTCTTTCAGAAGATCTGACATCTTTTGCGTCAGCGTGCTACCTCTGGCACGTATGCACCTGACACATTTGTTTATCATGGACGAAACAACTGATCTGCATCCGAGTATCCAGAATCCACTGGACCTTATGTCGTTAATTGTCAGATGCCGCCCCTGATGTGTTATCCTCTGGTGGCAGTGTGAAGCTATCAGACTGGACAAGTGACTGTGTCTAGGGAGGATAATAGGGTGTTTGACTCCGTACATCATTGGAGCTCTCTTCAGTCTCCCTCCCACCCGTAGGAGGTTATCCTTACCGATGAACGGATCGAGATCCTTCAGACTGCTTGTCTTTGATAGGGCTGATGAGCCCTTCCGACATCTTGTCAACTCCTCAGGGAAGCTCTCTTCCTGGATCACGCAAATCAGATTTTTCTCAGCAACCTTCTGCGTCTCCAGTTTTGAAAATTCGATTCCTGCTCTTCTGAGCGAACAGTTTACGATGACAGATACTGCTTTGACAGCACTGTTGTACGTCGAAAATCTGCTTACTCTCTCTTCGAATGAGGTGAAGCTAGAATTCTGAGCAGCTCTGACTGTGGATTTGACCTCTATGTATTCTGCTGCTACTTCCACGTCTATCCTCTGTAGTGATATCTCATTCTCCCGTAGGAAAGCGGGACCCTTGAGCTAGTTGGACGATACGATCTCCTCAGCAGTGAGGCCCCATGATGGGTTCTCGTGTGTGAAAACATAGTTTCACTGATCGGGGTCTGTCACTCTGATGTATTGTCTGTACGCGATTCGCGACATACATGTGGAATCTCTTGGACTGGTTTTGGATGTACCCTAGCACGACCTTTGAGTCCGTCCAGAATATATTCTTCATATCAGGATAATCCAATTCTGTGTTTGTCGATGGCGAGTGCACATCCGTCGATGGCGAGTGCGCGTTCGTCGACGGCGAGTGCACGTCCGTCGACGGCGAGTGTGCGTCCTTCGACGGCGAGTGTGCGTCCGGACTGAAACTCTGCAATTGGAAGGTTGGTGCCTCTGGGTTTAGCCTTTCACTGAGGATTGACTTGTTCGCAGCCGATTTTTCTCTGCCAGACGGAGTGTAGTAGGAGCCCGCAGTGATGACGGATGCTCCATCTGGATGCTCCACCTCATCGTATACCCTCAGTTTGGCTCTTTCAGCTTTGAGTCTAGAGGTCAACCTTTCCTCCTCCAGCTGTCGACGCAGCTGACTCATCTGCCTTTCAGCTTCTGATCTTCGGGCTTTCTCTTCAGCCTCTAGCTTGTCAATCTGCTCTTGACGTGCATTTTCCGCGCGTTGAGCCTCAAGCTGTGCCTGTAACGCCGCAGCTTCTGCTGCCGCGTCGATACGTCCTGACGATGATGTGGACGCTTTGGATGATCTCGATCTGACCGAATGTTGAGACAATCTTGATCTGGAGTCTTTGTCATGAGCTGACAGTGCCGAGACTATCTTCAAAACTATTTTGACCACCAGATTTGCAGTTTCTTCAAGCGTGTGCTCCACCTCCCCATCAACTTCGGTTGTTTGAACTTCTCCGAGTTCAGCCACGATGCCGTGGAGGTACCTTGACATCGAGGATAATTGCGCCTTTCTGTAGCCGAGTTCGTCGAAGTCTAGCACACGGACTTTGAGGAGTTTTTTTAGTACTCTCTACTGCTCTCAAGATATTGTTATACTCTGTGTCAAATCTCTGGAGGAGATCTGACTGACTGCTGCTCTTAGCCTTCTCAGTAAGTTTCTTAGTTCGCCCCGAACGCCTAGGTACATCAAGATCAGCGCTCTCATCGCACTGTGTAGCTTTGACCGCCTGTGCTTGACCGTTCAAAATAGCGGGGTCCATACTGATGAGCTTCGAGGGGGTTCAATTTTGGCTAACTAGAATGATGCGAATAGGCATGTGGTGGAAAACCGAAAACGGACGCGAGTTCAAGCCACGACAGCGAACAATAGAGAAACTACATTAAATAATGTTGACGACCGACACAAATTTCACTGCGCGAAAGTGCTAGTCACCCGCAGACAAATTGACGTGAAAATTTTCAAAAGCTGGTGCGAATAAGTTATGTGTGTGAGCTTAATTTGTTGATTTCTTTTTGTGGTAATCAGACTAACGTAATTTTTCTCAGTTAGACTAAGACCGTAAGGTCATGTACAAATACTAAAATATTTGTGACACAGGGATTGACAAATGCAGTTTGGGGGAGTGACCTAGAAATCTTCTATAAACCAGGCTAGCAATTAAAACAAACAATATGTGATGATACAAGAAAATGAAACAACAATATCAAATGAGACAAAGATTGTCTCAACCCTAATAAGGAAAAGGTTATTCAAAAATTGTAGCACTGTTCTATTCGAACATACAAAGTACTACATCATGTGGACAGAGTCTATTCCGATCGATGCCGATCACGTGTGTGGACATACACCCACGCTATAAATTTATCATTTTAATATAACAGTTCAGATCAGCCTATCGTTCAAAGCTGACGCTACTGTGAATGGTCACTTCGTCAACCTCCAGGTGACCAATCACCTCGCCGAGTCGAATGTGTCGATTTTCAGGACGATTGATGCTGGTTCTGCCCGCTGAAGCCTGTCTTCCCTCCGGTCGTTAATCGATACGAAGACCTCGCCGGGTCGAGTGGGTGGGACATCAAATGGCAAGTCAACGTGACATCAATCATCTGTCGTCCAATCGAGTTTCACTGTCGCTGCCCAAGTACCAACGCATAAAACTGATGTCTTGAAAAATGTGTATTTATTCTCATTAAACACCGTGAAACTCGTTGGCAGGTTCGTACGAGCTTGAAACAGCGAAGTTTTCGAGATAGTTTGGGCGAAATTTAGTCGAAAGTTTTACGATGTTGTTGCTTCTACGAAATTCTGATGGCATGTGCCAATTTAACGCGTCACGAACGAATATATTATCAAAAATTGTAATCCGCCACGAGGTAACAATAAATGCAAGAGCAGCATGTATACTAATGTTAATTGAGTATTTCTGACTTATCTCCTGATAAATTCATGTAAAATATGCGACGAAACCATGTCTGCGAGTGACGAACTATATGTTATGCACGGACGGATATCTGTGTTGTCTGAGTGATTTTCGCGGGGAATCTAGCTATATGCTAATGTACACTGAGTGCGTATAACCCGATGCAGCAGTGGCCTGGCCTCTTGAGTCAGCGGCACGCACATACTGTGTTTCATCATTCAGAGATATCTAAATAACAGAATAAATGGCCAAGTCAGTACAGGCGGGATGGTTACATAGAGACAAACTGGTGACAGGTTCGAAATTCGTAATGATTTTTAGCTCACATTGACATCGTCAAGATGAGCTATTGCCACGGGGTGTTGTCCGTCGTACGTCCGTCTGTCCATCAACATTTGGCTACGGTCAACGATAACTTGAGAACCGTTTGACCCACATGTTTCAAATTGCATACTGTTGTTACTCCTATGCGAGAGATGTGAACGTCCTGTTTTGAAGCACGTCAGTTGACCTACTTTCGAGCCACGCCCACTTTTTGGCAAAAATTAAAATGGCCATCTAGATTCATTCAATTTTGTTAAATTTACCAACCTACCTATACGTACCTACCTATCTACCTATTCATACCTACATGTAATATTGTGTTTTAGATTCTTCGTTACAGTAATTTGACTGGAAGAGTTTATTGCGTTTATTTGCGCAATAATCGAAAACCAAAATGGCGATCATTTAGGCGTAGCACCATCTCTCGCCCAGATTTCAGACTTTCAGATCTAAAACATTTATTTTCGCGTCAGAACTAACCCTGAAACAAAACAGTGAAATTTCTATTAGTATAAAACGGGGGAGTAAGGACATTTGATCACATTTGCGTCCGTCATAAATAAAACACTTACCAAATTTTAAAGGGAGAGTTTACTCTAGGTTCTAGGGTTATTTTCAGCTAATTTAGGTTATAATTGCGCTACATAAAAAGTTTCATGGTTCAATCACCATTCGAAATATTTAAAAAAAATGTTTTAAAACTAACGACTACAGTTTAATTACAACGACGGTGGCACCACTCAAAGCGCACGATCTGATAAGTTGCGCAAAACCACTTTCCAGCCAAGGGCTACAGACCGAGGGTGTTTCGTATTTATTCATTTAAAAGCAAAAGGATTGTAATATCTTATAAACGACATATACTTCTACTTCTATACTGGACAGTCCGTGAGGAATAAACGTCCAGGGTGTGCGCGAAGAACTCCAGGTGCACGTGAGAGACTTGCACAGAACATTTTCAAAATGTAGACAGTAACGTGTTCCAGAGATCGAGGCTTCTCTGGGCCAGGCACTCATTACTGAGTGCGACTAGCATATGGCAATAGGCTGTTGCGAGCTGTTGTAGTTGCCCAGCCGGAGATGCGTTTCACTTCCTCGAGGTGGCATAACAACGAAGCTGCCTGGCTCAATGTTTTTCCAGAGAGACCCAGTGAATTGCTGTGCTGTTGGACTAGTAAGTAGTGACTCCGGTAGCAGATTCCAGCTTCTGATTGTTCTAGGAAAGAAGCTGAACCTGTACCCATCTGTCCGGGTTCTGATGTTGTTGTATATGTAAGCTGGTGTGTGCCGCGGCATATGCTGGTGCTTTTGGTGATGAATGATGGAAAGTCGACTGCTGCCTGTCCGTTGATTATCTTCCAGAATAGGGCCTGTCGGTTGACAAACCTGCGTTCCTGCAAGGAGGGCCATTGTAGGTCTGCGATCATTTGTGTAACACTCTCAGTTTGCTGGTAATTCCCTGTTACGAAGCGCGCTGCTCGTCTGCACTTTCTCCAGGGAGGTGATATCCTTCTGTGTGTGTGGATCCCAGACACTACTTGCATACTCGAGGCTCGGCCTCACGTATGCTTTGTATGCCATCTCCTTGACAGGTTCTGGGCATCCTACAAGGTTCAGTTCAGTTTCAGTTTCAGTTCAGATAAATTTGCCCTAAAATGAATATCGTTTGGTTAAATAGCATTTAGGTATAAATATAATTGCACTTTTGTGATTAGCC
>NW_014577117.1:535302-544867 GCF_000485595.1 Priapulus caudatus | reverse complement strand
CAGGAATGTATAATTAAACTCCAATAAAAGTATTATAATTAACGATAGAGACGTTTTAATGTTGCAACGTTACACATCCACGGTCTGTCACCACAGCCAGATTTTTAGTGTACCGCTACATTCGCTGGGCGGCGCCACCATTCAATTGCATTACACTATTTTGGCGTTGCGTCCAGTCTGTGTATCCGTTAGTCTGTGGGCTAATCGGCTAATGAACCGGTAGTGATTACTGGTGGTCGTGTGTCATCGTTTTAACTTTTATATACATTTCATATATATGTGTTCGTTTTAGCTATGTTTTAGCTGTTTAAGAAACAACATAATTAATGTTTGATTGCTTATTCAGGTAAACTTACGTTATCTCATGCAATATCGTGTTCGCGAGATTACTAGGTAGGCCTAGCTGTTTCTGTTCAGACTGTTGTAATTGTTGAATGTTGTGCCCAAACTTGGAATCTTGCACAAACTTGGAATTTCAGCGCATCTGCAGTTTGGGCAACCAATCTTGAGATTGGGCAAACAGAGGTAAACAGGGCTTGCACACACATATGAGTATTAGGATTTCAAATGTTATATCATAACTATAAGGTCGTATACCTTCTTTCCTCAATGTGTTTGGCACCTTTGTATAAATATTAAATAATTATAATAAATGATTGGATAAATATGATTATGAGATAAATCTCTTCCTAGTTTGCACCACGCACGCCACACACTCGCTATGACTGTGAGGTATGAGCCTTGGCTATGAGCAGTTGTTGAATCACCGACTATTTTCAGTTTGCCCAATCTTGAGATTGGTCAGCCAAACTAGGGAATCCGCAGTTTGGGGAGCACAATCGCTGCACAATCTCGAGATTTTGCAGATTCCAAGTTTGGGTACGACATAATCACAGGCACTTGCGACGGGCTAGTCGGGGTTCGATAAATAGCAACCCCGTTCTGCGGCCACCGTGGTTCAAGGATAGAGATGATGTCCAGAGAGACCGGGTACAAGATGGCGTTGCGCAAAAGATGCGTTGTTCCCCGACCGCCAAGAGCGGTTAAACCGCGCACTTCCGCGGGACTGGGCGACCACGGTGTGTTGTATGTAGCATCTCGCGCTGCCCGCTATACTAATTCGCGCGCCGAAGGAGGGCGGCTGGCGAATCCGTATAGCGGGAAGCGTAACATTGCGCAGTTTTCGTCACACCTACACCGGCTCGGCTACGGCGGGTATTTGCTGCTGCTGCTTGCTTGTTGCGCGCTGCACGGCAGGGGCGAGTATTTGTTGCTGCGGCTGCTTTGCCAGTATCTACAGATTAGCTATGTGTAAAAACTGGCACGGCCACGCCAGCGCAGGTGCTCGCACGACGTGCCGTTGCCACGGGCAGCGCGGGGTCAGGAGGTTGCTCAAAACATGGCACGTACGCAGCCAGGCGCCGTAACGGCGGCATCGCATTTGCAGATAGCACCGCGCCCCTCTAGACCGCGCCCCTCCACGTGGAGCGCCGTACGACACTTCGTAAAAAGCTCTGTGATAGACAAAACTCTATACTCGGCAGTAGTGCCCGTCATCGCGTAGCGGCCAATGAGCGAGTGCGTCATCGCTGATTGACAGCATTTCTTGCATTTTCTTGTAAGAGCCACTACGTCTTAGCCATGAGGCGCGCTACCCCAAAAAAAGTTTAGAGGCCGTTTGGAGATGGCCTCCTGCCGTCCATCCCGAAATGTCGGTTGGATTGCGCCCAGTTTTTGCGCAGTGCGTTTTCAAACCCCTGTCTAAGGTATCTGTCTAAGGGGACAAAAAGGGGGCGGCGTATACGCTGTTGGGGCGCGGCCGCAAGTCCGTCCAGATTGAGACCTATGTCATATTCGTAAATGTGGGGTAGCCCCTTTAAAATCAACAGAGGTGTTCTTGAAGGCGTTGTTTGTTCATTGTGAGTTGTTGTTTGTCTCACACCTTCGGTGCTCGCATTGGGGGATCGTGTTAGATATAGGTGCCTGTGTGCATACCTCCAAAAGTTATACTCGTCGGGTTTTTAACACATTCTAACTCAAAAATATTTACATAAACAGGCAAGACGGTTGTCATTTTGAATACGAAGTTTTATTTCCTATCGTAGTTTATTTCAAAAGTTATATCAGCCGAAAGTTGCTACCACGCCCGCTAGATCACCCACGCCATATTGTCTATATTTGACCAGCCAGTGTTGCAATCGAGTCAAGGTAGCAACTTTCGGCTAATATAACTTTTGAAATAAAAGTTCTACGATAGCTAAAAAATAAAACTTTGTATTCAAAATGACAACCGTCTTGCCTGTTTATGTAAATATTTTAAGAATTTTTAACGTAACAGTTTTAGAGTTAGAATGTGTTAAAAACCCAACCGAGTATAACTTTGGGAAGTATGCAGGCCCTAGCTGCGAGTGGTCAGTAGGCACTGGTCCAGGATTTCTGTCGTAGCAAAGTGAATGACTCGGATGTGGGGACGTTTTTATAGAGGGGGATGGTGCAATTTGGTGATGAGCATTCTAAGGTATTCTTAATAATAAATGGAATACGATATATAATACTAATAGGGCATTTAAACAACAACAATATATAATATAATCATAGTGATAATGATTTTCATTGTTGTATGGTGCTGCCATCTTCATGTACTAATACACAATTTGATTCAGTTACATAATATGACAGTATCTTGATAGTGTAGATATATGTTCGTTTCTTTTTATCAGCAAATTATATTTTTTACTCGTTTCGATTAGTGATGTCATGATCATCGATTATACTCGATCATCGGTTGAACATTGGCTCGAACCAAGCGCTTGGTTATCAAAATCCATAATCGATTTCATAAAAAAAAAAAACATTTATTTTTTATTTTTTAAATGAACAACAACAAAAATCAGAGATATCATCGCTACTATACAAGTTATCCTTTATTAACATACATGTATTATACACACAGTAGTAAACAGTGCAAAACAAACATTAAACGGGGCTAAACAAGCACATACATGCACACACGTACATGCGCACGACGTTACGCACACGCAGGCATTCAACACCCCGAGTAACCGATTGTAACCAATCATCGGTTACTTGGTTCCAACCGATGATCGATTACGAAATTACAACCGATTGACAACACCAGTTTCGATACACTGATGCATAGTAAATCGGAACAAGTCCGCAAGTCGATTTCAAAGATGCCCGCTATTATTCCTATAAATTATCATATTTTATTACGCGATCGCCGATTGGTCAGGGATGCCCAGTATTATCGAATTAGCAGCGGTTTAACAGCATGACCTAGAAAATCGAACATAACAAATATGGCAGGTTTGTGTACTTCGCATAGACTTTAGGCTTCGGAATTTGACTATTTTTAGTCTATATTTGATTAAATTTACCATTCATTTCATTAGAATAATGTAGAAGGTTAGTAGAGAATATTTAACAAAATAATTAGTTTGGTAAATTTTTTATTTCCTGTGCGGCGATTATCTATAATCTAGTCACCCCGCCAGACCAGCTGACACGAGCAAGCAGTTGCCCGGTCGATTTTCTAATCGCCACTGGCGACTGGGCGACCGCTAGTTTCTCACGCTGTATCGCCAAAGATTACCCTAACCCTAACACTTCATTATTATGATATACCGGTACCAAATGAATCGGCATACATCCACCTTGTAACCATCAGTGCGCTACGATGCGCTGGGTACTTACGGGGCTACAGCGACTTTTTGAAACGAATGCAACCAAATTTATGAATTGGCCACCATGTTGTATCATTCCGACTGCGACTAAAATCCGCAAAGGATCTGCGGTCCTCATGTAAACCACCCCTACATCCAAGAACATGTCATCTAAGGTTTTTACAAATGGCCCAGACATTTGTGAACATCGTTCTACTTGCTTTGGTGTGTAATTGCCGTAAGAGCCATCGTGCGGCTATTGTACTATTTTTATAGTATTTTCTAGCGAGTCTTTTCCGTGTCTCTCTTTCGTTTAGCATGCGCAGTGTAAACATGGCGGGTAAACAATCGTGGAAAGCTGCTTGGAAAGTTGATATGCTGTGAGAATTAGCAGATTATACCATGAATGAAGAGATACATTCTAGTTTAGAAGCAGAACAACTGTGAGTTAATGTTCATATTTCAAACAAGACAATTAAGTCAAAGGTGGTAATAGAATAGTATTATTTGAGATATACAGAGTTATTCATCTAGATCTGCAGAGGTGATAGGTTTTTTGTATGGAAGGGTGTCAGGCTGTATAGACAATCGGTCGCACAGCCTGGTCGGGCTAAGGCTAAATGCCAAAATGAAAACGTTACGTCACGAATTCTATTTTTATATTCCAATCACAAGTCGGAGAAATTCCTCGGTTTAGATGCATATGTCTGTTGTAGTACGTTGCAGTATCCAAATTTGGCATCGAGGCAAGGGAATCGGGAGAGAGGGCTAATTATTTTAGAATTTATGTTGGCTGAGCATAGATGTAGATTGCTCAGCACTGTCCGCAGTTACTATGTGGTCACCCAGGTGGTTCCACTCTATTACTGTGCAGACAAAGAAGGAATTCTTGTACTGGTTAGTTTTGTACGCTGGTACATTGAATCCTTTTCAGTTCAGATGGATGGAACGTTCGTTGATTGAAGCACTGATGAACTCCTCCTTGTTGTATCTTCTAGATGGTCTCACACGTCTTTTGCCGGTTTGAACTGGTGGTAGAAAATCTGACGGGGGCATTGCTGGTACCAACCCTCTGACGATTCTGTAGAGATAGGTTAGTCGCATATCACGGCGGCGGTTTTGGAGGCTTTCCAGCTGTAGGGACGAGAGCATGTCTGTAACACGGCCTGGAGTTCTGCTGTGGTAGTCCCCTGTGATGAAGCGGGCTGCACGGTGTTTTATCTTCTCTAGTCGGTCTATGTCCTGTCGCTGGTATGGGTCCCATACTATTGCACCATACTCCATTATGGGTCGCGCTAGGCTGAGATATGCAATACGCTTGGTTTGCTGTGGACACCTCCGTAAGTTTCTCCCCAGGAAGCCGACAGTAGATGATGCTTTCTTGGTATAGCGCTTGAGATGTGGTGGTACCATTTGAGGTCATTGGCCAGCTGAACGGTCTTGAGTATTTTGCCACAGAGGCTGTACATATACTGAGACTTGTTTCTAGTGCTCAGGATATGACACTTCTTTGCATTGAACTGCATCTCCCCGTTTTTTGCCCAGCATTTCAAGGTTGTGAGGTCGTCCTGCAATTTTATGTGGTCTGTGATGTTTCTGATTGCGCGGTAGAGAAGACAATCATCGGCAAATAAACGGACAAATAATTGGGAGTTTATACTCAGTGATAGGTCGTTTATGTGACAGAGGAAATGCAATGGGCCCAGTACTGTGCCCTGGGGCACTCCTGATTTCACATGTACTTCCTCTGACATTTCGCCATTAAGTACTACTCTCATAGTCCGGTCCATTAGAAAGTTTGATAGCCACTGGTGTATGGGCCCTCTGACACTGTACCGATTGACTTTGGCTGAGGCCTCTCTAGTCGTGTATGACCGGCACATGCACTTGGAACTTCTCAATAAAAAAGGTAAATAAACACGAAATGTATTTACTACCAAAGTCTTACTGTTTCTCTACTCTCTTTCGCCTATTATTGCCGATAACTTCCTGTAAATGCCGTTCAAATGCTCCTCTGCAACACAAGTACACCGCATGCACGCTGCTGTGCACAAACCCAGTGTTCTCATTAGGAACCGGCCACCGGTAGAATTGACCGTCTACTCTGCTGTTTCGGCCGGTTACAATTGGCTCAAGTATGATATAAAAAAATATTTAAAAAAAATATTTTATTTGCATTTAGTTTGCTCTAATTATTCTATAAAGTGAAAGTGTTTTATGAGTTACTACTAATAAATCAGTTGAGTATATTTGTATGCATGTTATCAAGAGTAGATAATAACACAAGAGTGAACACCCGATTCCCGCATTTTTAACCGATTTTTCTCATCAAAATTTTGCCAACCAATAAAGAGCAAGTGTATACGTTCCTCAGCTTATTCATGACCACTAATCACCTCAACCTCAACAGGCTTTCATTTTTAAGGTCGCGATCGCCGCTTTCGCGCGCTCCACCCGCGCACACCGAAATTGTGCCATTGGTTGCGCGCATTTCATCGCGCCTCATAAAAGTGGTTGAAATCCGCCACCAAAAAGGTATGTCTATTATGTTGAAATAGCCTCCGTAGGAGTTCTCAATGTAGGGGGGTACAAAAAGGTTAGCAAACACACAACAATTTGTGGACTGTGTAAGTGACTGAACGTATTGGCAGCAGGTACACGGTCTGCGTTTACTACCCTCTGGTTTATATATATATATATAAATACAACTAAACAACAGCATCCAAATAACAGGTACCTATTACGGTAGCACAAAGTTACCTGCTCGTTTCTACTATACGTGGCGAGAAGTGGTTTTCTGCGACGTGAAAACAGTCGTAGGGCTGGAGGGCTACCAACGGGCTACTACGTACAAGGTAATGTTGCTAGTGCTTGTTGATGGATATTGTGATGATATTGTTGTCGCTGAAATTATGCAGGTACAGTGGATATAGAACTCTCTATATGATGGAAATCAGAATAAAATAAAACAAGTTTCGATTGTGGATTAACGAATCACCGATTTTACATGAGCTTCTTTATATTAATGCGCATCTCCATCATCCTTATAAAGGTGTGATTTTTAGTGGAGCTCTGCCATCATCGCCTCTTAAGGGTGTGATTTTTTAGTGGATGCTCTCATCATGCCTCTTAAGAGGTGTGATTATGGCGAGGTGAAAAGTCCCCCTATTGGTGTCCTAGGCGAAGTCATTAGGTTAGTGTCCTCCTGTACTTTTCAAATCTAAAGCCTTGGCCTTCATGGTACCAAAGAGCCTAATAATACCTAGAAGTGTACAACCGGAAAAACGAGAAAATGGTGCTATTTCACAGACATGATTATTACTACTTTGCCTGGCGGAGTCTAGTAATAATTTTCATGGTATTAGCATAATGCACGAATTCTTTGCTTTCTAAAAACAAGGACAACAAACTTGTCAAATACGGATACTACCTTAGGCTGAGAATATTTGCTCTAAACCTCCCTCACATGCCCTCAAGCCGCCTCGTACCCGGTAGTCACCAACCTACACGCCCCTAAGCATATTTGGTTATCGATTCCGTCACTGCTTTGGAGTGCTAATAATTGAGTCACATTAGCCAAATTTGTGTTTCTCTTACTTACACCATATAAGATAACTGAGCTGCGTTGTAGAAACTAATTAAGAAAATCATTGCCGAGCTCCATTCATTTGACGCGGCATTACCGTGGCTAGGAAAGATAATGGGCAGATAAAGGCCATTAGCGATGCCCCCGAAAAGTTACCTATGATAACCGAAACGCCGTTCATCATTAAAGTTATGGGGGAAAAACCGAACTTTCTTGAAGCAACGCTTAGGGGCGTGTAGGTTGGTGACTACCGGGGTACGAGGCGGCTTGAGGCATGTGGGAGGGGAGGTTTAGGAGCCAGTATCGTATTGACAAGTGGTGGGTCTTGTTTTAGAGAGCAAAGAATTCTGCTTAATGCAATACCATAAAATTATTCTAGACTCGCAGGCAAAGTAGAATAATCATGTCGTGAAATAGCACCATTTTCCCGTTTTTCCGTTGTACGCTCTAGGTATTATTAGCTCTAGATGGTACTGATATTCGTTTACATATATCTTTGCTAGCGTATTGCTGTAATTCTCTATTATCTACTCCTGGTACTATGTTACTATTACTATGTTATTTTGGGTCGTCAATATCATTGTACTGTCTCAAGTATGTAATTTGACACATTGCAGCCCATAACTGCAAGAAACTGTTCTACATTAAAGTAGTGAGTCTCACACCCTGGTTGGGTTAATTCAAAACCCATTTCCCAGTAATTAACAGCATATCCATGTGTTTTTCAATTGGTTTTACTTCATTATATAAGATGGAAGCACACATCGTTATAATATGATCTCATCTATACAAAATTAGAAGGTCTTATTGGGTTTGATTGTATTTTGCATATCTTGTATATGTCACGTTATTATAAACGATCACAAATAATTCATCTATATTCTGATATCATGGTTAAAATATATTAGACCTACTAATGCATAACCATTAACAGTTTTAACCCTTTCATCACTGTAATTACCATTATAACTTTGTTTTACAATACTGTATGTGAATTCTTCTGATTTTAGCTAGACCATGAGGTGGCCATCGCTTAGTGTAGTCCTGTCTGGGCTTTTCATCGCATATCTGTCTCACACGACGTGGACGATGTACCAACTGTTCTTTCCAGCGGCATGCCAACAAGGTGGCCAGGCAAGATGTGTGAAGCCATATTTGCTACGCAATCCCAAATTGCAGGTACATTTTTTTTAAAGTGATTATCAGGAGTGTAAAATAATATTGTATTATTATGATATTATCGTATCATGTTCTTTGGAAGTTTTACCATCTAACAATTTACAAGATACTATCCGAAATACATGATAAACAGAGATCTATTTATCGTTTACTTCTAATAGTGTAAATGCATCGTCATTTGTACTCGTCAAAGTTATCTTATTTTTTATAATAGTGTTAGAAAACTTTCGCTAGGCGGTCCAGGATATGGATATTATTTACAGAGAGTTAATGTTAATTAGTGTATGAATACAGCTTAAAAATAAAATGAAAAATTTGATTTATCTGCAATGAGGTTGGGTGAGTTAAGGTGTCAACAAGAAAACTTCTGAGTCTCATATTGAAGTGCGATAATTTCTTAATAGACCATTATGCTGAATATAACATTATATAATATAATATGAAACGGGCATTTGTATTTCAGCTCTTAGTTTATGTTTCAACAAAGGTGAAGGTATCGTCAACAAAGTATCTGGATCTCATTTGGAAACATGAGAATTTCTCAGTGGACCAATCTGCTGAATAGTGAGTGGAACAATACTAACATGTCATATTCTATGGAAATTAAGATCCCAGTTACTAACTAAACTTCTGATGATTCTACTTGGTTAATTATTAGCTCATCTGACGTAGTCAGGTGCAGCTTGTAGAATCGCATGATTGTCCGTCCCGGCCGTCCGTCCGTCGAACAGCTTGGCCACAACATCTTAACCGTCGCTCGAGTCCGTTCACGAATATTCGGACGCTGGGCGAATGATCAAAACAGTATTCGGAAGCTTCGCACAACTAAAGTCAAGTAGAATAAGAAGGGGCAAACATTCCTCTAAGTGCGTTTTAAATGTAAGGAGGAAATGCAGAAATTGCCGGCAGTAATCTAAGACGTGCGTTGTGGACCTAGGGCTGGAAGTGGTGATTTAGCATCTATGTAGAAAAGCACACTCCTTGTGGCTGAAATTTAGATCATGTTCAAAGGTCAAATGAGGCACAGGGCAAGATTAGACATTCTAACAGGTCTGACGGGCACATTGCTGAAATTCTCAGCCGGGCATCTATCCATTTTTATGGCGTTGTAGAAAGG
>NW_014577117.1:515294-535277 GCF_000485595.1 Priapulus caudatus | reverse complement strand
CCGCTCGCGTAACGGTCACATCACTCGCGGACGTGGGGATAATCCGAAAACTAGTTGGTATGTCGAAGCTGGTGCTCAAAGCGTCCACAAGGGTCAAGAGGTGTAAAAAGAAGGGAAACATTGCCTCCTTAATCTTAAGGTATAGGTAGGAGAATGCAGATTTGCGGCACATAATCTAAACGGGGCTTGACCTAGGCTCGTGCATAGTCGGTGTATAGCATCATGGTAGGAAAAAGCCATCACTGCTGCTGAAATTGGAAACAGGTGACAGGTTCATAAGGTCTAATGAGGCACAGGGCAGATTTTAGACAATTTTCTGAGGACTGGTCTGACGGAGGCGATTGGAAAATTTTTTTCTTATCAGACGGTGCATCATCACCATTTTTATGGCCTTATTGAAAAGGGACTAATGAAATGTACTTTCCGCTGACATGCGAAGAGTAGAGTGTCGGATAACCTTTTGACCCTCAAGAGGAGGTAAACATGTATTTTGGTTACTGTTAGAAAGAATTGAACTGCGGGTTGGCTCTAGTAGGCATCTATACACGCCTGGACGTATGAGGCTACAATGTCACAGTGAAATGTCACAAGCTAAATTTGCGTTGAAGCCAAGGATTTTATGCCCTGAAATCGCTATAATTTTCATGGCATTCTGTCACTTGTCAGACCTGTGTTACATGTCAAACTTATTGCCACTGCCAGTTGGCATGTGGTTCACCCCGCACAGAGCGTGATAGCTACTGTGCTACGTTTTGCCTGCATTAATTAGTTACAGCGTCTCTATTTCAGCCTGTAGGCTGCGCTAGCCGTAAATGCATGCACGTGCCACCTTACCTTCATTTCTGTCTTGCAATAGTTGTTGCTACTTACGTTGCGATGGGAGCTTCCATCTTTAATCTTAAGACACTTAAACGTACGCGCCATCTCGTGGCAACTTTCTTAACGATCCCAATGAACATTCCTTCGAGAAGGTTCCTGATACCATCCCTGTGCCTTCCACTGTTTTGGCATGTATGTGAACACATTTGGGACTAACAGGGTTTACTAGAATCCCATCACTCCACCACAGAGTCACCGCAGTAGACGTGAGATGAGCGCTGTCGCTCCGCGGCACTTGTTTATTTTCTTAAAAAATATGAAATGGGTCTTATAAAGGCTACATATGTAGTATGTACGTATAGTATGGAAACAAGTGCTAATCAAAATATTGTGTTATTTTTTATGCTAATCTTTGTAGTGAGGTAAACATCACCCTCCCAGAAGCAACCAAAAAGAATGGCACTCTCTTTGTGCACGTGTGCGTGCTTCCAAGAACTGACCAACCATTCCTGAGTCAACGGATGGTATATCAGTCCGGGCAACTCAGCACTTATATGATTCCCCGGGCAAAGGCATACAACCTGATGGGCGAAGAGGTAAAGCTTAAAATCGTTCACTGGGCTTTCTAAATTTATTGTTTTGCCACAAGCCAAGGTATCTTCTATTGACCATAGGTCCAGCAAGAATTAGACCCATTATTATAAATATATATCTTACTCACTCTTCTTAGTGCATAGTAAGTCTAATGGGTATGCTATGCACTGGTGATCTATTTACCCTCAGCACATTTGAAAAGGGCAAGCAGTATGGTATATAATAGGTTGTGTAAATAATACGTTCTATGGTGATTAGTAATTCTGCTAATAGCTATATATAGAGCAAGAAAATCAGATATTATACTTCACTTCACAGGGCATGATCACAGACAGCATACGAGTGCCAGTCAGTCACTTGCAGTCTGTATTGAAGCTGAATGTGGTCAGTGACATAATTGCTTTCAGCAGAGAAGCATTTCCACCTGAGCTCTTCAGGTTTGCCAGGTAGTTCAACAACAGTATCTGGTTATTGGTCATAGTATCAGATTAAAAAGTTCACTTCATTATATTGTTTGAATTGGTTCATCAGGTTGGGTTATGCCTATTTTTTTCGACACAAAATCCTGCCATTTGTCCAGTGTTTCACAAATTGAATTTTAAGCGATTTAAAACGTGAATTCAATCAATGAATGTGTTTTAATAATTTAGCGCAACACAAACATTGTGTGAACTGTGTTTTATACAAACACTACACAGAATCCAGAACACTATATCCAGCTGATTAGAACAGCTGATTGCACAGATATTAATTGCACTGAATCTTTGTTATATAATATGTGATATGTATTGTAATGTATGTTATCTATGTAACGTTATAGAATATCACCAGAAGGGGATTATCTACCACTGCTCTACATAGATGATGTGTCTACAAGAATTAGAAATCTAAAGGCAAGTTCTATCTAATGAGCAATGTAACATCTCGGAATATGTATATTGGATTTTAAGATAATATAAGAGTGAATTTAGTTCATGATAACCCAATTAATTTAGCCTATTAGGCACCTGTTAGTCCACTGAATCTGTTAGCTACTACTGTATACGCCATATATTTATCGCGTACAGATATTTACGGACAATTTCGCGAGTGGTTAATTTCGCGGTCAGTGAATTATTAATTATTCTGTATTATTCGGTATGAACTGTTCGCGTGTTGTTATTTTCGCGGTCGAGGACGCATTCGCGAAAATTAAACGACCGCGAAATATACAGCGTATACAGTAGTTTAGACAACCCATCTAGACGTGATGCGGCCATGATGCCGAGGCGCGCCGAGGATTGACACTTTGTGTCTTCCAATCACAGTCTACGCCGCACCTCTCTATTATAATTTCTAGGTATAATACCATTAGAGCACCAAATCGCCGATCTCAGGAACTATACTAGGGCATTCTGCTAGGCTAGAATGGTTTTCTACGATAGAGTTTGGCACAAATTCGAAAATAAAATGCTGTTTAGCGCACTGCGTTACGTGTTTCTGTTGCATATTTTCGCATAGATCTCCGTAATCAGAATAAGCCCCGCCTTCTTCGTTGATGTACATGAATGGGGCGTCACCGACGTGACCAGTTTCTGTACCTACTGTCTTTCCCCAGCCTGTTTACTTTTCGTAAATAATCAAATGCCCGTCCGATGCATTTCGGATCGAAGAGGAAAATTTTCTGCATTTCCACTCGCTGTCGGAAGTGAACGAGTGCGTCATTCATTGAACAATTCAGCAAAACACAGCGCACTGCACGACAGAGGTTGGAATATTCGGGGGTAATGCTATCCCCCGGGCGTGGAGGGAGGTGACCGCAACGTGGCAGCACTATAGTGTTGGGATAGTGTTAGGATTAGGGTTAGGATTAGGATTAGGGTTAGGGTTAAGGTTTTTGCATCATGATATCTGTCCCCACACCATAGATTAATTTTTGTGGATCACAATGCCTATATATAGCGCGGCGAAACATATATTTAGTGTGAGGGTTAGTGTTGACTGTGTTGGAGTGAGGTTTACCGTTAGGGTTAACGTTTTGAACGTAATCGTCAACGTTATCACGTGACCTCCCTCCACGCCCGGGGGATAGCAACACCCAATATTCGGAGCCAATGTTTACATGCCACAGCGCCATCTCTTGGATGTTTTATAAGTAAATATGGGGATTTTCAATAAAATAATGCGTTTTTAATGTATTTACCACGATTTACGTATAGAAACTACATGTTATTTTTACTGAATTTTCTGTATCTTTTCTTGGAGTTTTCATCGTCTTGCAATGCCTTTCGGTAGATTTTTCTGCGTTTTCTGCGTGATTATTATTTTGCGCAGGCACTCATTTTGGAAATCCTCCAACATTTTTACTTCTTCGATCCATAGTTAGGTTAGTCCATGTTTCACTGTTATTTAGGAAGGAAGGTAAAACTGTGCATTCGTATAATTTCACTCTTGCTTCTATAGTATGATTTCCATAATTTTGCTCTTCTGCCCATGATAATATTTCCCTCATCATGAACCTACATTTTTCAGTTCGTACTCTTATCATATCGTTATAACCTCCTATATCATTAATTAAATCTTCTAGGCCCATATGAATATTTGGTGCATTTTTTGATTACTTGGTTGCCTATTAATATCTCCTCTATTCTTTTTTTGTTTGTGAATTTTATAACCATTGTGTTTGTTTTGGATTAAATTCTAATCTTTTTGATTCGGCTAATCTGGAGCATGACTGAGCGATTTTTGTTACTGTTTTATAATCTCCAATTCCTAGAATATCGTCCATATATATAATATAATCATTGTCATCTCCTAAAACTACAGACCATCCGCTGACCGCTGTGGAGACGTGCGCGGGCCTTGAATTTGGCGCACGTCTCCACTGCGGACAGCGCTTCATACTTGAACATCCCCGCGGTCGCGTGCGCATGTCTCGCGGAACTGTGCGTCTCATTCGCGTGCAGCGCTTAGGATCAACAGCAAAGCTGTGCCACGCAATCTTGTATCATGTCTCTGGTTGTCTTTGTAAAGGTAAATGAAGTTGCTTGAGCTTACCACCAGGTGGCAGCACGTAATAAGCGACATGCAGCAAAAGCCTGGTTGGAATTTCACAACATTTGTTTGCAATGTACTTTTAGGAAGTGAACAGCAGTAGCAAGACAATGCCCCTCTTCATCAGTTATTCACCGATATCTGTTGGGAAACTTAGACTCTGGTCACAGCTCCAGGAATCTATGCGCCTCATGCACGTACTCGGTAAGTATTGAGCGTTTGCTTAGTACTAGCAGCTTTCGCGTATACCGTTGGACTGTCGGACAATGTCGGTAAATTATAGGCAAGCCTGATGAAATTCCCTGTTTTACTGGACCGTGTATCTGTCACTAATATCGCAATTGCAGGGGTAGTAATTAACTTTGGAACACGGGAGTCCAACGGACTCCCTGCCCTCAAAAAGAGGGAGTCTGCAGCAAAATGAGGGAGTCTGCAGTCTGAGGTTCAAAATTAAAGATATTAACAATAACGCATGTGCTTATTTTTAAGATTCATGCGGTTGCACGCCTGCCAAATTTTCTTTGGACATTATCTGAAAAAATACGGTAATTCCACGAGGCCGTGCTCCGGAACGAGCTATAGTTAGTATGGCAGAGTTTTCAGGGAGTCACACGGACTCCTGCATATATGTCAAATCAGGGAGTATTTGACTCCGGACTCCCGTTAATTTCGCACCCTGCACTTGCCAATTACTACACCTAAAGATTAGGCTAAGTATATTTTCGCATTTAAAAAGTGGGGTACGTATTATCGAATACATTTTGGAGTAAGTGAGGTCATGTCGCTTGTGGTACAAATTACCTACTTTAACAACCGAGATATCAGCACTTTTCTAAATTTTCTATCATTGAACGCCTGTGTTAAGAATTGACTAATGCGGGCATTTCGAACTGTTTGGGAGGCTACATACATAATTTCTACGTATAGTATAGTATAGTATATACGTATAGTATACGTAGCTGCCCATGGCTGCGATCTATCAAATAAAGTGGGTATTAAAATTTCGAACAAATTTCCCACACCCCTTACAGTATCCTTAATGAAGTGAATTAACACACTAGTTTGTATTCTACAGGCTTCTCAGAAAAGGACACTGATGAAGTGAAGGGACTATTTGCTGACACAGGATTTTATCTCTTGATGATGACGTTTGGAGTATCAGCCCTTCATGTAAGATATTCTTGAGAAAATGAGAAGGTTGATATGCATGAATATATATTTATGCTCTAACTCATTGATGATAATGACTAAAGACAAAAAGGTATATTTCCGTTTCCACATTGTGTATATAAAGTGCATTGTTAAAGTGATTACGTCACAAAATTTCTCTGGTAAAATTTGTAAAAAAAAATTCCCATTTTTTTACATTAAAAGTAAGACCTATCGGGACTAAACGTATCGTCAAATTCTTACATGATAAGATTGTTTCTCAACTAGTTAAAAATCCAAAAAACCTGGACGATTTGTTATTAATGTTCTCAACATTAATTGCTTGCTATGGGCTATGTATGAGTCACGAGTGTATGTTAACATCAAACAATATAGTAAAACAGGAAGTATAATGCAGCAATTTAACCATAAAAAGTGAACAGAATTACTTGTATTTTGTAAAAAGGTGGAAATATTTTTTTTATTTGTACTATTTACGGTGACGTAATCACTTTAAGGCAATGTTGTGTGTGCATAACAGAAGGTGGTTGTATATTACAGTATAAATATTAAATATTATATCGTGGTCCGTCCTTGGGGTAAGATGTAAGCTAGTTTTGTAAAAAAGAAAAACGTGTAAACTATCTGCATTTACCACCTCTTTCCATTGCTCTAACTCGTAAGCAAGCTATTATATATATATATATACTATACAAGACTAGATAATTCTAGTCTTGTATATTTTTAATGATATGCAGTTTGTTGACAATTATGATCTCTACTATGCTGCAGCTGTTATTTGACTTCCTGGCATTCAAGAATGATATCAGCTTTTGGAAGTCTAGAAAATCAATGGAGGGACTATCTACCAGGACAGGTGAGTTAGGGTCATAAGTGCAAGTGCTAGGTTTTCATTGTTCAATCTAATAAATAAATAATAAATCTCAAGTGCTAATGATTAGTATGTAACCTCATCAATCATACCCACATTAACATGAGTTACATATAAAATTTCACTGCACGATTCTGAGCAATTATCTTTGAGTGTTCAAACCCAATTAATTCAACGTGCGACAAATTAGATAAGAGATGGCAGCGTTTGAGAACCTTTTTACTGTCTTAATGTGAATGCGGACTGTCTCACAGTGTGTTGAATCAACAGAATGCAGATGTCTGCATGCGTGTATATGTGTGTGTTTTCATTTTCCACAGTCGTTTGGAGGTGTATAAGTCAGACCATCGTCTTTATGTACCTGTGCGACCAGGACACCAGTCTTTTAATCCTGATTCCAGCTGGTATAGGTTCCGTGATTGAGGTGTGTACGAATTAACACAGCGGGTGTCATTGCCGCTTGCACAGCAAATCGTTGTTTGTTTCTGCACTGTTGTATATTTAGTGTCTGAGCCTTAATGCTGAAGCAATCCTTAGTAGTCATCAATCATTTCGATATCAAGTACTGTTTATGTTAGCATTCTCATCATTTATCATACATTTTCATGTGTTCCTACTGTTCTTACTAAAAATGAAAGGAAAGCACGATTTGGTACATTTTCAGCTGTGGAAAGTGAAGAAAGCCTTGAAGGTCACCATAACCATATCGGGCTTTTTACCAAAACTAAAGGTAATAATGTAAAGCAAAATTAAAAAAGAACTTGTGTGAGAGTCACAACACAATTTCATTATGGATGGTAATTAGCTGTCCAATTTTGTAATGAGTGTCTTTCATTCATTATGCAATAAAAATTGAATTAAACTTGAAAGTACTTTGGATGTGTAAGCTAGAGTTTAAACCCAAGTACAAAACTGCATTATGTATTGGTTAATGCATAGATGAGAACTAGACACCATTCTGCATGTGATACGTATCTTTAGATCTTTCCTTAAAATAAGCATCTCCCACTAACTCCACGCTACCTCAGCACTCCATTAAAGTGACGGTAGTGATTGGATCACATAAATAATGAATATTTTGAGCTAATATCATTCACTTTAGCATTTTACTGAGTCGTAATCATTTTGTCTTGTGTACAATTTTCAGCTTGGGAGTGCCAATGATAAAGAGAAGTTGACCGAGGAATTCGATTCTCAGGCCATGAGATATCTTTCATACGCACTATATCCACTATGTGCTGTCGGCGCCATCTATTCATTATTATACACACCTCACAAAAGGTACTGAGGTCTATCTAAATCCTTTCTTGTTTTGTAGTAATGTGATGGACACATCAAAATCATGCCAACATTTTGTTCAGAGTAAGCGAATATTCCGTGCTGGTTAATTATATGCTGTATAATATCTACACGTCTCGTGCAGCATCAGCCAGTCAGCAGAATGGGATGGCTACCTATGTTTGCTTATATGTTATACTCAATGATTGATATCTGACTTGACAGTGCTGAATCTGCTTACATGCACATGTAAAAAATCGTAGCGCTACTGCAGCTTGATGCATGCTAAAACTAATAGTGGAAACTGATATATTGCATTGATATATATTTTTCTTGTTAAAAAATGGATAGTAAATGGTTTGTGTGTGTACCATGATAGGAAATTAGCCTAAGATAATTCAACATATTACTGCTACAAAAGTCAGCGGTGGAAGCAAGCTACATCGTAAACACCGATATTTAAAAAAAATTCTTTATTGCGAAGAAATATTTAACAGTAAAATTAGCATGTAGCATAAATATGCTATATTAACTGAATATAATGGAAAATGTTTTAGTAATTTTTTTCCAACCTTTTATTTTTTAGTTGGTACTCGTGGTGTGTCACCAGTTTAGTAAATGGTAAGTAGCACATTTTGTTCTGTCACGGTTTTTAGTAATGTTTGGTGTTTTTTAAATCACAAGTGTCAAGCCTGTCCTTTAAAAATATAGGTGTACATAAGCATGATCAAAATATACAGATATGCATGTATATGAGGGATAAAAGCAGGTGCATTTACCATATTCATATTTAATTCATATGGCAAAAATTTGATTGTGCCCCAGGGTTTAAGTCACTTAAAAGATGATTTTCATATAAAGACAAATTAAAACCGAACAAAATAAGACAAAACCTGGAACTGATTTTGAACCATAAAATAATAGTTAATATTTGAACACAGCTATTACCGTGAGTATAGTGAGTATAGTGAGTGGATGTATTAGTGAAATTGTTGCCATACTATTGCTTTATAGTACAGCTTAATCATAACTGTTTGCAGGAATCTATGCATTTGGATTTCTCTTTATGCTACCTCAGCTATTTCTCAACTACAAGGTATGTTTGGCTGTAATAGTTTTAGCGATCATTAAATCTATTCGCACGTTATTAAATTAATAAGATTTTGGGTGATTTTTAATTAGCATTGATGTAGAAGTGATATGTAGCATAATAAAAGTACATTTTAGCTCACGCTAATGCATAACGAAAAAATAGTGTTGTCCTCTAATACCTTGTTACACTTTTTAATTGATTATGAATAATTAACTGTAGAATCCTATCGATATTCATTACTAGTTATTGTGATATTTATTACAGATTGTTAGTAATATTTGATGTTCCCTTGGCAGTCTCCAGAGAAATTACTGAAATTGCTTTAGTGCAAAAACTTTTTCATTCTTTTTTATAGCTAAAGTCTGTTGCACATCTGCCATGGAGGGCATTTATGTATAAGGTAATGTACTAAAGCCTCTGGTGCATTGTGAAAACGGATTGCGAGTTTTGTTAGCAATAACAGTTAGTTACCTAAATATACTGTGTGATTATTGTAGCTCATACAAGAAGTCAGATGTGGTAGACCAATGTATAGTATGCCAAGTATTTTCACATTTTTAAATTGCTAAAATACAATTTTCTTGTATCCTGGAGTGCCCTACCTATGTAGCTCAGACATGTTATTGCAGAGCGAAAGGCTATATGGGTAGAGTAAGAGAGAGCCAAGAGTGCACACGCACGGCAACTATCAGTTCCTAAAGTACGGGAAATTTTTTGTTCCAACATTTCTAGTGTGAAAATTATCCTTGGGTGGTAGTGAATACCTAGGGTTATATAGCACCTGAGAATGTGCATGACAATCAGTTTGACTTGATGTTCTTGCAGGCATTCAATACGTTCATAGATGATGTCTTCGCGTTTATCATCACCATGCCGACTGCTCACCGCTTAGCCTGTTTCCGTGACGATATAGTCTTTGTGGTCTACTTGTATCAAAGATGGTAAGTGCCTTTTTTATGATTGAATAATAGTTGCCAGTAGATGGCACTGTAAGCACATTTTGTAGATGGAGTATAGAAAACATCAGGAGTTGTTGATCTGGCATGAATAATCTGGCTTTGTCATCGAACCCTGGAGTGATATTGATATATAAGGTGGTAATTATGCATTTTCATTAATAGTTGCCCATAAGCAGCACTGTAAGTACTTTAAATTTACATTTAATATTGGTACCGATAGTAATACCAGTTATGACTGGTGGAAAGTGATCTTTCAGTCTTACATTTGAAATCATTCACCTATGAGTATGGCTAAATGTTCGTGTTTGTGTGAGTAATGCCGTCTATATACAGTGTTATTTATTCGGGTTATCCAAAATATCTGTGAAAAATTATAAGTATTTGTTTCTGAATCTTTACAAATAATTACAATCTAATAATTAATGTATGTGGAGTTTTGATTTTGGGCAAGGGAACAATGCCCATATGTCGCTGACAGATGCCAACTGTGATTGGATTAAGTAATACAATTTCTGTTTCAAAGCTTCAAATCCGCTTTTACCACTGGTGAATAGTTTAATGAATTATTCACCTTTCCATTAAAACTTCTTATTTCCAAACCAGAGGATTATTTGCCTTCATGGTATTATATTTGTTTTCATGAGGCATGATTCATTATCGTGTATTTGTAAATATTCCTATGCCTTTGGAATCAAGCGCCATAGGAATATATGTGTAAATGTCACCTAATAAGGACTTGAATAATGTGCGTAATTTAATATCTGTATGGTAGCATACTATCAGGAGTAAATGATATCTATTCTACATCTACACATACACACACACACACACACACACACACACACACACACACACACACACACACACACACACACACACACACACACACACACACACACACACACACACACACACACACACACACACACACGACACACACCACACCACAACACACACACACACCACACACACACACACACACACACACACACACACACACACACACACACACACACACACACACACACACACACACACACACACACACACACACACACACATATATATATATACATGATATCAGGAGTGAATAACATTATTATTCACTCCTGATCATATCATGTGCTCCTGAACATATATGTATCATATATAACTCTGTAGTGTCGTAGAAAATCAGATCAGATAAGAGTGCATTTAGTTGTAACATTTCTCTACCATTTATTTACATTGTCAGATGTCCCTAACTTTCACATATTTCCCTCACATCCATTACTAAAAAGGCACTGCAAATCACAAGATACAAGATTTCTCACTGTACACTCATTGACTAATATAACGTGTTATATATGCTGTTTTGACATTCGTCACTACCAGTGAGTAGGAATGTTTGAGAAGGGCCATGTTAGTTGCTTGACACATGCATACCTGATCTACAGATTGTGTTCGCTTGTTCGCTTGCTCTCTGGGCCAAAAAACGTATTTCAACGTGTCCTGCCTATCAACTTCAATTGTCATGCTAAATTTTGGCCTTGCTAGCATGTGGCTAGCTCTCACTTTTTTCTTAATATTCTGTACTCCATTTTCAGAAACGTCATATATTGTCATGACTATCATTAGTCTAAATTGTCATAATTTTTACATGGCACTCCTTCAAAAGTTATGACGTTTTAGAGTTCTAATGTCATAACTATTTTACGATGTTTTTGAGAACAGGTCCCTGTGTGATACAATTACCTATCTTGGATGACGTCATAGTAAATATGCCTCATTTCTTATAGTGCATACGTACAAACACCAGCAGTGGATTTTTATTACTTTATAGATTTAACACCACAAAATCCAACCCAGCCTGCAGTGAAGACTGCCCACGTTCACATTCAATATTATTGTCAGCTAGTCGTATTTGCTGGCATAGCCAGGTTTCGACATTTGCATACAACAACGGTTTTCAATGTACGGGTGTATGTGATTGTGTGTGTCTGTGAGCATATGACTGACCCAATGCACGTATCACACGGGCACGCATCTGTGTATTCTATCACGGGTGAGCCAGCTTCTGTGCATACAACTGACCTATGTGGTCGTACCTCATCACGGTTGTGCTTTCTTGGTGAGTGCATATGACTCATCTAACGGACATCCTCCCTGCATCCGCGCGCCTGTGCTGGCTACGCTTATATCACGGTTACGCTTGCCCGTAGGTTTCGCTTCTCTGTGGATCTAACGGTTTCGCTAGCACGTAGTCGAATGCTTTCAACGCGTGCTTGCGACTGACGCACGTAGCCGCCTCTACAAAGGAGGCTGTGTTTGGATGGCTGAAGGTCTTGCAGTCCCGCGTGGCTGGGCTTCTGTAATCTGTCGTCGTGTAGTCCGTTTGAATTGCTAAGCACGTGTGTTTGAGCGTGCCACTAGGGTGTGTCTACACGCTCGTTGTCAGCGATTCCAGTCAGCGAACTCGAGTCTCGTACCTTTCTGGAGCCCCCCTTCTCGTAGAGCATAATATATCACCGCGTATAGAAAAGGTATACGCACGAGCATGAACATGTCTATATACACATTGTATCGAGACTGTAAGGTGTTTATGGCATGAGCCATATTTCTCACGAGCACGTTAGCGTGCCCCTGCTCATAGGCCTCGTACGTAGGCCCCCGGTACATGCAGGCAGCGCACACGCCTGACTCGAGGGCCTATGAAACTATCGGCCAGCTGCTCTTATATTGCTTGTAGCCGGGTTGTCGAAATTGCTCGGCGACAGGAGATGAGTTTGCATGATGTTGATGCATTGTGCATGTCAACGCTGGAGGTGTGGGCAGGTCGCCATCAGCAATAATCAATGCTAGGTCTGCCTTCTCGGCTGCTATGTACGCGTGTGTGTGTGCATACACGCTCCATACGTGCACTCTTCCACAGTAGTAGGCTGTTCTGATCGTATACCCCATCGTCGCTGTCTAATGCCAGATCAGAAGCGTGTACAAAAACTACATTGTTGACCATTTCCTTATGAACCAATATTTCCCAGTAATTCCAGAGTGACATCTAACAACTAAGCAAAGTCCACTCTGTAGCTGTCCATTAATTCTCGTTAACAATGTGCAGCTATATCGTATCGTAGTCGTCCTGCTAACCATTAACTATACTTAATTATTCGTTGATCTTCTGGTTGGCAGCTTCACGTCGTTATAATGCATTCTATCATTACTAATACGGAGTGTTCCCTGCCCCTTGTTAGTCAATAGACCTTGCCACTCATTCCCGATAGTCATAGTTGATTATCCCGCTAACTATTAAGTTTCAGTAATGTCTGATTGGTTATTGATTTCTGATTATCCCAGCTATATCTTGTTAGAACCCATTCGTTCGATTTACGTCACACACTGGCGCCACCAGCTCCCTGTACGTCTTTGTGAATAACTTATTATGGCCCCATTTTTTAGTGTAATTGATTAGTGATCAATTTCTGCTGATCGGCGCCTATAGCTTGTCGTAACCCATTTGCTCGACGAATGTCTCACTGTACGTCTTTGTGAATAACTTGTTGTGGCCCCATTTTTAAGTGTAATCGATTTCCGCTGATCGGCAGCTATAGCTTGTCGTAACCCATGCGCTTGATGAACGTCGCACAGTCGGGCGTCCTCTCCACCAGCTCCCTGTACGTCTTCGGAAACGTCGTCTTCCAGGCGAGCGCCGTCGCCGTCGAGTTGGGCCGTACGCTGAACCAGTCGTGCTGGCGGTAGCTCCTGCTCTTGCCGTGCGTGTGCGAGTCGATGTGCCGACGCACCGACACGGTCATGTTGAGGCCGGCGAAGGCGAGTAGACGCGCCGTGTTTACGTGCGGCGCCATCGCCATGTCCTCATAGCGCAGCACGAGTAAGCTCGCCTCCGGCAGCGCGTCGGACTGCTCGAGTCCCGCCAGCATGCTGCGGCACGTGTCGCGCGCCGACTGCGCCACCTGGCGCGCCTGATCGCGCGACGTGAACCAGCCGGTGCCGAGCTGCGAGTTGACGACGCCGCGCGGGTCGCGCACGAGGTAGACGATCTTGGTCGTCGTCGTCGCGCGATGGTCGTTGACGAAGGCGTTCATGTCGCCGACGCTCACGCGCAGGATCTTCGCGGCGAGCGTCGCGTAGCGCGTGCAGGCGCGGTGCAGATGCGTCGACGTCAGCCGGTCTATCGGGCAGCTGAGCAGTCGCGCCTCGTCGCTGCCGACGCTGCTGCTGCTGCTGGTGCCGCCGCAGCCGAGCATCTCGCGGATGACACGCGTGCGCGCAAAGTTGCGCGTCATGCGCTGGTTGCGGTTGTAGCGCACGTACTCGGCCATGTAGCGCGCGTCGTAGTCGCACGCGAACACGTTGCGTAGAATCTGCTGCTTGATGCTGGTCGCCGTCGCGGCATCGGGTGCGGCGCGCGTCTTGCCGACGATGGCGGCGCGCGGCACGAGGTTGGCGCCGTCGTAGACGTGCAGCGGCTCGTCGACGTAGAAGACGGCCGGATGGCTGTTGAGAATCTCGCCCGTGAACGTCGACCCGGTGCGGCCGTGCGTCACGATGGCGATAACCATCTTCTTTGGCGGCTGCTGCTGCTGCTGCTGTTGCTGTTGCTGCTGCTGCTGTTGTTGTTGCTGCTGTTGTCGTTGTTGTTGTTGTTGTTGCGTCTCGATTTCGGTTGCGTCGGCGTCGTCGAAGACGACGGTCGCGTTGAAGTCGACCGTCGTGTTGCCTAGCAGCAGCGGGAATGGCGTGTAGAGCAGTCGCCGTGGCAACGACTGCTGCAGCATCGCGTGGAGCAGGCCCGCGGGCGCGGCGACGTCCTTGCGCGCCAGTACGGCGATGGGGGGGCCACCGCTGCTACCCTGCTCGTGCGTGTTCAGCCATAGCACGACATGGTATAAGGTCGCTCCTGCGAATGAAAAAATATAATCGTGTGATATATATATATGTATAATGCCTTGCTCACATCTGTGCAGTCATAAATCTGAGGCATTAAGGTTTGTTCGCACTTTCACATTCAGAGGGTCCAGGTTTTGTTGTTTGTCAACTTTGATCTAGGATTTTTTTCTAAACATGCTGAAACTCAGTATTTATATCGGCTTCGTTTCCTACATCAGCCCTAGGTTTACCCGTGTAGTCACGGAGCCGTTGCTGACGGCCTGTCGTAACTCGATGCCTGGCTGCATTAAGTCTCCCCTTCCCTCCCTTCCGCGACAGCCGCATGTACTGCGCTAGTCTTACCGGACGGAGGTAATGACACTCATGTTGTCAACGCTCGGGTGACCGTCGAGCGGCGTGTACTCTCAGTCTAGTTCGCACAGAAGCTTTATCTGTGTGCTTGCTTACTGTTCGTGCCTGCATGCGCGCGTGTACGTGCGCGTGTTTGTGTTAGCGTGCGTGCGCGCGTCCGTGTTCGTATACAGATAATCTCTCTCCACCCGGATTGTATTAGGGCCCCTTGATGTCAGCTGTATGTACGTTGATCACATGCGGTACGTATACGAGCGTGCGATCGTGGCCTGTGACGTAGCTTGTCACGTTTGATTCATCATCACCGCCGCCGCTGCTGCTGCTGCTGTTGCTGCTATAGTGGTGGTGCTAACGATGATAATGGTGATGCCGCTGATACTGCTGCTGCTGCTGCTGATGCTGATGCTGATGCTGCTATTGCTGCTCATACTACTGTTGCCGATGGCGATTGTGATGTTGCTGCTGTCGTTGTCACTGCTGCTACTGTTGTGGCTGCCGATGGTGATGATGCTGCTGCCGCGGTTGCTACTCTTACTGCTGTTGCTGCTGCTGCTGCTGCTGCTGGTGGTGGTGGTGATGGTCGTCGTCGTCGTGGTGGTGATAGTGCTGCTACTGCTGTTGTTGTTGGCTACTCTGACTGCTGCTGCTGCTGGTCGTGGTGATGGTAGTGCTGCTGGTGCGATGCATCTCCGTAATTAGTAGCGAACGCGGAGACTCATCAGTGCAGTGCACCGCAGGTCGGCCGCCTCATTCACTTCACTTCACTTCACTCCCCGTCCCCGTGATTTCGTTATGCGTTCCATCTCAGCGTGGACCCACCGCTGCACCCCTGTCTCTTCCTTTCCTCTCTCCTCCCTGCATCTCTCTCTCTCTTTCTTATCTTTCTTCTCTTTCTTTCTTTCTCTTTCTTTCTTTCTTTTCTTTTCTACTCATTCGCTTTCCTTCTCTCTCTCTCTCTCTCTTGCCCTCTCTTTCTCTCTCTCCTCTCTCTCATCATCTCTTCTCTCTTTCTCTTCTCCTCTCTCCTCTCTTCAATCTCCCCTCCTCCCCTGTGTGTGTGCGCGGCGCGTGCGTGCGCGCGCGTGCGTGCGTGCGCGCGTGTGTGTGTATGCGTTTGCAGGTGTCAGCTCTGTCCTCTGTAAGCTGCTCACGCGCTCGCTAGGTAGAGATAGTCTAGTGATACTTTCGCTTCTCAGTTTGACACGCTGTTACGCCCGCTCGTTCGATGTGTATTCTATGCCTTCTGTTCTCCTTCCCATCGTGCTACTCCCTCGCGCCCCTCCTTCCTGGATCATTGTTCATATTTCTCCTCGTGCTTCTCCCTCCCGTTCGCTCCTGCTCATTCCTCTTGCTCATGCCTCCTGCTTTTCGCCCTGTTCCTCCCTCCTCCTTTCCCTCCTGCTACTCCATTCCCCACCTTCCCCGGCTTCCCGTGCGGCTGGCCGCTAACGACATTGCATTAGCACGTCATTAATATTGCAGCACGGATAATTGAGCGCTCCGACCGCGTGAGATAACCGGCACCCGATTAATTTACGCGACACCGATACACGTGCACAATTACCGTACACGATACGCTTCCCGCCGAAATGATACCGCACCGCCCCGCCCACCCCGCCCGCACAACCGCCCACACTTCCCTCGTTTCGATAGATCGGCTGGATGGATGGATGGATGGTGGATGCCCGGTGGATGGATGGACGGACAGATAAATAGATAGATAGTTGTTTTTCTGTGACAATTCTGCAAAATAACATCATTTGCCACAGCGCAAAATCGTTCAAAGAAAGTTTATATTATATTATGATAGCGAATTCCAGAATCGTAATTCGAAGGTCTACTTTATGCATAGTTTGGAATAGAGATCCTATCGTCGATATTAAGCAGCCGGTTGAGAGTATAACACGATGAGAGATGCTAGGCACGCACTGCATCGCCTGCGCTTGTCTGCTGTCGTTCGTTAGGATGATTACACTCTGTGTATATTCCCCCCACCCCGGGACGAAATCCATAGATAAAGTCGTAGCCGTTGTTAGCGAGCTTTGCGCATCATTAGGAAGATCCGCTGCTGCAGCTGTTGTTGCGTGGCGACGGTAAACGTGCGGTTCGCTCTCGCCAGCCTCAGCATCAATGTGCGAAGCATCGGAGCGCACGCGCGCGACCTCCAGATTTTTGTTTTGATGTTGAAATCTGATGATGAGATTTAAAATTTTGTCTGATGATATTGTATCGCACGAGCGCGTCAGATAAAATACACGCGCACACTGCCCTTTTAACTCGTGATATCCATTGTATAGCCAATCCTGTGTTGGCAGAGGCACTTTTAAATCTATGGAACGGATGCGTGTCTGCCTATAACGTACACTTTTGTCGTTCCGCTTGAGTGGCAGTTATATAGTGACATCACCACTATAGAATTGTCACTTGTCTATAAAAGGACACTTCTCTTTGCCCTCGAGTGGTAGTTATACGGTGAAATCACCTTTATAGAACAGTCACCTGTCTATAAAGGACACTTAAGGCTTCCCTTGAGTTATCCTCACATATCGGGTTGTCTCTGTATGCGCGCGCACACGCGCTGGCCCGACTTACCGACTATACATAGCAGCAGTAAGGCTGGCACGGCCTTTTTCTGCATCATGCTGAGGACTTTAAGCATGACGCTGATCGGCCGTCAGCTTGCTCTTGTGCTTGATCTCTCGGGCCACACCTACAAATAGAAACAATTCGTTAGTCTTGCAATAAGTTCATCGGATTTCATGTGACGAGCCCTAGCGACTTCATTTGAGCTTGATAAAGACAGTTCGCTTATTTGCGGGGAACTGTTGTTGCCGCTAAGCGAGCAATCACGTGGATTTGTGATGAAATGATATTACGCTTAACGAAGCATTGCGTTGCCGTGAAAACACCTGATCTTATCGGCTATGTCTAGGGCTGCTACGCTGCGAGCGCGTTCTCGTTTTTCTTTACTTCTTTTAGCTCTATTCGTGAAGCATAGAGCCGCCACAAGTGGGCTCATTTGATTTCGTTAACAGAGTTTATCCATGCAGTGCTACACGATGTTATGCGGGTCGTTTGGTTTACGTCGACGCATCGCTTGTATTGCGTTTAAATTTTTGCGCGGTGCGCCCTTTTGCGTCTCCTCGTTACTGCTACCGCAGGCGGCCTTCCGCAGACAGTGCATTATGGAGTTGTGAAGTACGAGCGTGCCAAAAACTCGATGCATCGACAATGAGATGCTGATGGGTGTTCATCCTCTCTCCATCCATCATCGCAATCCGCTCGTTAAATGATTCACTAGGCATGATGCACGACGTCGTTGGACATTGCGTTCACAGTAGTCGTTGGTTTCAGTAACAGCGTGTATCAGTAACAGTGGGTTTCAGTAACAGCGTGTATCAGTAACAGTGGGTTTCAGTAACAACAGGATTCAATATGTCTGGGCCTTTGTAACAGTGGGTTTCAGTAACAGTGGGTTTCAGTAACAGTGTGTATCAGTAACAGTGGGTTTCAGTAACAGCGTGTATCAGTAACAGTGGGTTTCAGTAACAGTGTGTTGCAGTAACAGTGTGTTGCAGTAACAGTGTGTTGCAGTAACAGTGTGTTGCAGTAAGAGTGTGTTGCAGTAACAGTGTATATCAGTAAGAGTGGGATTCGGTAGTTCAGTGTGTTGCAGTAACAGTGGGTTTCAGTAACAGTGTGTTGCAGTAACAGTGTGTATCAGTAACAGTGGGTTTCAGTAACAGTGTGTTGCAGTAACAGTGTGTATCAGTAACAGTGGGATTCGGTAACAGTGGGCTTCGGTAACAACAGGATTCAATATGTCTGGGTCTTTGTAACAGTGGGTTTCAGTAACAGTGGGTTTCAATAACAGTGGGCTTCAGTAATACTAGGCTTCGGTAACAGTGGGGTTCAATAACAGTGGGTTTCACTAGCAAGAGGTTTCCGTATGCCTGGGCTTTTGTAACAGTGGGTTTCAGTTGCAGTGGGCTTTAGTAGCTAGGGACTCGGTAGGCTGATAGCTGGGTCTTCTTTAACCTTACGCCTGCTGCATCTCTATGAGCCGAGAGTCGAATTCACGCGTTAAACACCAATACAACTCTCGCTGTGCTCCCGTATAATCGACGGCTTACGTGGATGGTACGACATCTTGTTTTTGCGTGTGTTTTCGTGTGAGCCATAATGTGGCCAGCGCTAAGCGCCAGTGATATACTTCGCTGTGGCCACAACCAAATGGTCATTACGTGCGGTTTATCGTTACAGAGGCAGATTATTTTACTGATGCGGCGGCTATGGTGTGCTATTACGCGACATTTATTCCGAAGTATCTCCGATATTGAAGTGGCGCGTTATCTTTGTTTGCGCGCGCGGTATCAGGCGGATAGTTATGAAGATCAGTCGTCGCCGTGCCGACAGAGGGAGATATCGTCGTTTGTAGTCTGGAGGCAGACGCGATCATAGCTCATTATCGTGCGTCGGCTTATCGCTACCCACGAAAATACATGCATGCATTCAATGACTGCGGCGTCCTTATGGAAACCTGCATGGTTTTATCTATGCCCGTTATTTCGGAAAAAAACGAATTATTTTACGAATTATTCTTTTTTTAAAGCGAGTTTGCAGATCAATCAAGTGGGGGATACGTGGCTGGATACCGAGAGGATACCGGTAGTGGGTGGATACCGAGGGGATACGGAGGGTATACTGGGTGGGTGGATACCGAGGGGATATGGCGTGGGTGAATACGGGAGGGTATGGCGGTGTGTGCATCCTGGGGGGATATGCTGCCGGGTATATACTAGAGGGGTACAGTGATAGGTGGATACCGAGGGGTTACGGTGGGAGTATATAGCGTGTAAATACGTTGGTCGGTGGACGCTGGGGGATGCGGTGGTGGGTGGATACAAAGGGGGGGGGGGCACGGTGGT